>NW_025812917.1:0-1767 GCF_022045245.1 Lucilia cuprina
TCCAGAATATATATACTTTATAGGGTCGGAAAATTATATTATAGAAATTACAAACGGAATGACAAACTTATATATACCCTTCTCACGAAGGTGAAGGGTATAATTATTAATCAGTAATTTTTTCTTTTGTCCTAACGATACATAAATCTGCTTCAAAAAAAATAAATAACGGTGTTGGTAATTGATTTCGAGAAGCTTTTTGATTATATTTACTGTTTGGAAAGTAAGCTGAAAATTTAGTTTTTAAATTTTATTGTAAATAAATTATTCAACTGAAGATGTTTTATTTCAGTAAATGAAAGAACCTAGAAAAGTAATTGGTTAGATATCTTAGAAAAATTCTTAAAATCTGAAAATTGCATTTCTACAAACTTAAGTTTAATCTTATTTGTTTTAAATTTTTTTAAATAATTAACGAGAAAGAAGAGAATACTGTTCTTTAAAACCCTGTTATGAAATTTCTAATAAATCGCGATAATATTGCATATTTTATAATAGTATACATTTATATGTATATATATAATTTTAGTAAAAATTACGAACAAAAGATTTTGGGAATTGATTTCGGTATGAAAAGTTTTTTCACCAAATACGGTAGTGCTGTGGTATTTTGCCGTCCAAAAAAATAATAACCTGGTCTTGTAGTATATGAGCGATATGTATTTATGTAGTTTTAGTTGTAAAATACAACAGTATTATGTACATAAAGAAGAACTCCAAATTTTCAGCACAAATCAATTTCAAGATGTTGTATTGAAATTTTGTTCTATATGCCATTGTTTTGAAAGATATAGAGCAAAACAGACACGATATATTTCAGCAACCAGGCGATGTATCCGAAAACGGATTGCAGATTTGAGAAATTTGGGGTCGAAAACATATAGTGGAGTGCTTAACACCCGGGCGATGAGCTGTTTATTTTTTTCAACTGTTTTATACTTTTTGTTAAGTATTTTATTGCATTTTCATGTTATATTTATGTTTTTATTAATGCTAGTTTAGTATTTTAAGATAAAAAGGATGAAGACGAAATATTTATCAAAATGTCAAACTACCACACGACTACAACTGCAGCACAGCAGCACTTCTGTTCGTGTAACCTGCTGTCTTCAATGTGTTCAATGTGTTATAAATTAAATGTTATAAACTAAGTAAGAATTATATAAATTCATTTATGTAAGTACATTCCAATACTTATTTTATTGTTGTATCTACATATATATAAAAATTAATGTGTGTTTGTTTGGACTTTATAGACAGCTAAACGGCCGGACGAATTTTTCTGAAATTTTCACAGTGTCTTCCTGTAGGTCCGAAGGGAACTATAGGCTACCTTTTACATCAAAATTTTATTCAAAATAAGTATTAAAAGTCGGATATCTCAGAAACTGCAAGAGTTGAAGTCTTCAAATTTTATATGGACAACTTTGACATACATAACAAGTAGGAAAGTATAGTCGGGGATGGCCGACCATATTATACCCTACACCATGAGTATATTTTTAAAATTTTTACTTATTATAAAATTTATATTTTTTGTAAAGAAACTTTTATGTTGAATATTACCATAATTCCAAAATATTTAAGAATTTTTTTGATAAAAAACTAAAATTTCTAACAAGGCTTTTTATAGGTCAAATATGGGCCGATCCTCGGTAAATTTGGGAAAAGAATATATTTCTAAATAACAGTTAGTTTTCTTGAGTTTCATTGCGATACAAATGGTTACAAGTCAATTTTAGACGTTTAAGTCATTTTTGAAGGGGG
>NW_025812918.1:0-1607 GCF_022045245.1 Lucilia cuprina
ATAGTCTAGTCTATAGTCTAGTCTATAGTCTAGTCTATAGTCTAGTCTATAGTCTAGTCTATAGTCTAGTCTATAGTCTAGTCTATAGTCTAGTCTATAGCCTAGGCTTTTGCAAACATTGACATAAATATTCCCTTATATTCGATACTATAACGGAATCGTTTATTCCGTTTTGAAGGTAGACCCTGTCTGTACGAGTGATTCTGGGATGGGTAAATGAAACTCATTTAATTTTATTTTAATTTTAAAGAATTTGTATCACATTTTGATTCAAAAATTTTGATATTTCCGTTTATTTTTAAATTTTATTATGATGTCGATTGATTTATTGGATTAAAAGTATAATTTTTATATTAACTGATATAAATAAAATATGTATTTGTTAGCTAAAGATTACACCTAAAACACATGATAAAAAGTGGTTCTTATGACGTTTGAAATGTATTATTAAAATTTTGAATTTCCTATTAAAATACGATTGAATTTTCACCAATATATTTATGGGTTACGGAAATATTTTACTGATATTAAAAAAAAACTATCATTGACTGAAAAGTTTTTAAACAAATTAAATTCTTTTCGTTAATTTTCCACATATTTTAACGATTTTCCTATAAACTATGTCTGGCAGCTCTAATGTTGTTTATGTTTACATTACTTTTAATGTTGCCATTCCTGCTCATTTAGCATAAACATATGATTTCATCAGGTAACGTTTTGTTTATATTTTTGTTGCTATGAACATGTATTCAATCACAATCCAGTATCCTTCAATGGATAAACTTTAATTCCTTTTATTTAAAATATTTATTTACTTTCTGCGAAGGTTTTCTATTAATCTTTGTTGTCATTGATTGCTGTTGTTGTTTTTGTAATAAATTATTTAACTATTATTTAATATTTAATTGAACTCTTTTACTTGTTTTCACTGCAGTTTAAGTTATTTTTTTATTGTATTAATTTATTATTGTTATTTTTTCGCTTCATTTCACTTGGTGTCTTATCACGTTGCTTTTAGTCCGGGCACTAAAGATTAATGTGCATAGACTGCTGCTTCCTCCGACTAGTACAATATTTTACGAAGTGTTTTAATTTATTTGCAATTTTTTCGGTTAATACCGTAAACATGGTGGTGGTCGTTAGCATGCATTAATCAGATTTGTAACATCCCCATTTCATTTGGTTAGAGAAATTTGCAACAGTAAATGTTAAAGCCAGATAGAGAGTGTTTTACTGTTAATATTGTACTGTTAACAGTGATAAAACACTCGAGAACAAATGTTAGTTAAAAAGTTACAGAGTGTATAAATGTATATCGACTAAATCTATCCAGACTATATTATATATTATAGACTAATATAGACCAGACAATAGACTAGACTATAGACTAGACTATAGATTATACTGTATACTAGACTAAAGACAAGACTATAGACTAGACTATAGACTAGACTATAGACTAGAATATAGACTAGACTATAGACTAGACTATAGACTTTACTATAGACTAGACTACAGACTAGACTATAGACTAGACTATAGACTAGACTATAGACTAGACTATAGACTAGACTATAGACTAGACTATAGACTAGACTATAGACCAG
>NW_025812919.1:0-2330 GCF_022045245.1 Lucilia cuprina
GTCTATAGTCTAATCTAGTCTAGTCTATAGTCTAATCTAGTCTATAGTCTAGTCTAGTCTATAGTCTAGTCTATAGTCTAGTCTATAGTTTAGTCTAGAGTCTACTCTATAGTCTAGTCTATAGTCTTGTCTATAGTCTAGTCTATAGTCTAGTCTATCGTCTAGTCTATTGTCTTGTCCATAGTCTAGTCTATAGTCTAGTCTATAGTCTTGTCTATCGTCTAGTCTATCGTCTAGTCTATCGTATAGTCTATCGTCTAGTCTATAGTCTAGTATATAGGCCAGTCTATAGTCTAGTCTATAGTCTAGTCAATAGTCTAGTCTATAGTCTAGTCTATAGTCTAGTCAATAGTCTAGTCAATAGTCTAGTCTATAGTCTAGACTATAGTCTAATTTATAGTATAGCCTATAGTCTAGTCTATATTCTAGCCTATAATCTATCCTATAGTTTAGTGGGTGCTCCAGTCTATACTAAAATCTAGTCTAAGTCTATAGTCTAAGATATTGTCTAGTCTTTATACGCTAGTTTGGTCCAGTAAACTACACGTTTTGTTACTCCGGGAATGGTATTCGTTCTATCTGTTGGTCAATCAATTAAATGAATTCTTGGTCTTACAAAATATCATTATTAAATTGAAAAAAAATATTGTATTAAATTTTTCTACAAAAAATATTAAGTTTGCAAAAATATTAGTATAAAAACAAAATATTAATCCTTGTGTTTGTGCTATAAAAGCATAAAGTTTATGTCTGGCCATTTTTTGAAACTAAAAATTCTACATTTTTATAAAAAGAATATTATTAAAAATGCATGACAGATTACAAAGAAATATAAATTTAACCTTTTTACGCTTGTTTTAAGCTTGATTTTTTAAATATGACATTAAACCATATAGATGAAGGATAATTTTTTTTTAATTTAATTTTTTTGTTTTATTGGTCGGCTTCTACTAAAACTAATAAAGTTTTTATTTTAACATTTCCATACATGTGGGAGTTTTTGAATTTTTCTTTTTCTAAAATTATAAGTTAAAATAAATTTTAGTTTTAGAAACCCAAAAAACAAAAAAAAATGAACATATAAAAACCTGAGGTCATGATTAACATAATTTTGTGAATATATAAATAACAACCGGATATATGTATGACAAGGGTGTGTGAGCAATGTGTGGTTAAACGGAAATACCACAATATTAATATGGAAACACACACATACTAAAAACAATATCTACTCAAGTAAAAGTTAAATTAAGAATAAAGAAAATAAGAGGAACGATACAAAATTACCATATATATGAGTTGTGAAATAAAACACTGAAGAAAAAGGATTATTTTACATGCGTTGTTTTTCGTTATTTTCTTGCATAATCTTCTTATAAATTACTAGCAGAGTTTGGCTGTTTTGCTGCTAACAAAAGTTGGTTTTTATAAGAAAGTTTTTCATTTCGGGCGGAAGTAGGTGATTAGGAGCATGCAAGGATGGGAGGGTTTTGTTACAAATGATTTTGTAGGTCGTCTTTGTGTAAATATTGTAGTTTTCATATTTTTTATTTACGCAGTTATGAGAAATATTCCTTTTTTAGCAACACTATAGCAGTTCTATTTATAGCAAAGTTTTAGCTCTAATTGCGTACCAAATAATGTTCCCAACATACTCAGTTAAGTTTTAATTAAATGTACATTTATGTTTAATTTTCTAGCAGACTATCTTCTCTATATATTGCATTCAGTTTAAAGATGACCTGCACAATACCCAAATTTTATTGTGCAAAAAAATCTTAAACATATAAAACCATATTTTAATTACCTGAATTTTTAAATTTTTACTTAATTTACTGCCATTATCTTCTAACTATTTAAGGCAAAAATTATTATTTTTTTGTTGTGGTTGCTTTAAACAAAAAAGGCCCAAAACAAATATTAAATCTGAACCGCAATCATGCACAGACAATAACCATTTTAAAATGAGAAAAAAACAGAAAGAAAAAAAAACAGCATCAACACTACAGCTGAGATTGTGCACAATGGGAAGAGATAGAATTTGTGAAAAATTATCTAAACTAAGCTATTCATACTAGACTCGACTATATAGTAGATTACACTTACACAAGTAAATACTAGAATATAGATTAGAATACAGACTAGACTATAGACTATAATATAGACTAGAATAGAGACAATACTATAGACCAGAATAGAGACTAAAACAAAAAATAGAATAGAGACTATAGACTAGACTATAGACTAGACTATAGACAAGACTATAGACTAGACTATAGACAAGACTATAGACTAGACTATAGACTAGACTATAGACTAGACTATAGACT
>NW_025812920.1:0-1659 GCF_022045245.1 Lucilia cuprina
CTAGACTATAGACTAGACTATAGACTAGACTATAGACTAGACTATAGACTAGACTATAGACTAGACTATAGACTAGACTATAGACTACACTATAGACTATAGACTAGAATATAGACTAAACTATAGACTAGACTATAGACTAGGTTGTAGACTAGGCTATAGACTAGACTATAGACTAGGCTGTAGACTAGACTATAGGCTAGGTGTATAGGTGTATAGTCTAATATATAATCGTCTATAGTTAAGCCTATTTAAAATTTAACTTTTAAATTAGAGTCTTGTTATAAACATTTATTTTAATAAAATTTCTTAATATTTTAATTCTTAACAAATAACATAAATCAATCTCCTGTTGTGTTTGTTAACTTTATTTTAATTTTTTATAATTTTTCTCGATTTATTTTTAATAAAAAAACACAATATTTAATGATTATTTCAATTTAAATTCCAATTTCACTTTCACATGCTCTTGCACATGTTTTAATTTAACTCTGTTGCTTGTGGTTATTGCTGTTGATTTTTTGTTTGATTTTTTTAAGACGAAAAAAAACACTCCTTTCCACTCCAAAAATTGCTCCAGAGCAAGAGCAGTTTTTGCCGTTTATGTAGAAGAGTTTTTCTAAAAAAAAAACATACAAACAAGTATAGAAATGTAAGTAATTGTGTTTGTAGTATGATAATGAAGTCAAAGTGAAAAACAACAAAGATTGCCTTGCCACAATTTGTTTATGTTTGTTAAACTGCGTTTTTTTATGTTGTTGCTATTGTTGTTTTGTTAGTTTAACGATTTATAGATAGCAAAACGTTTAAAAACCGCTAAAGACAACAACTACAACATAGAAAAAAATTATCACAAAAGTTAAATTGTTGTTGTTGTGCTTTTAGTAGTTATTGTTGTTTCAATTTTAGCTGTTAGCAAGACTTTTAATGGTTTTTGGACATAATACAACAATATTAATAACAACATTCATAACAGCTTATGGTTAAAACCACAAAAACAAAAGCATCTAGTTGCTTTTTAACTAATTAAAATATATAAAAACTATCATTAAAATGACCACAATTTCAGCAACAATAATAACAACAGAAAAGGAGAAAATTCTTTGAATTTGTTGTTTTGTTTTTAATAATTAAAAAACTATTTGTTGTTAAAAAATGTTTTCAAGTTTCTTGCTTAACTCTTTTGTTAAGCTGTGCGTTTAACCCAAAAATACATTGATAAATGTATATTTTTGAAATTAATTTATAATTAAGCTTATTAATTATTAAATTTTCTTAATTAGTTTTAAAAGCTTAATTAACAGTTTACATGGAGATAGCAAGTGTGGTGCTCTTAATTAGTAATTTGGAAAAGAGTTTTTTTGATTTATTAAGAAAAAATAAAAGTTTTTAATTTTTTATTTAATTAGACATTAGACTGGTTTATAGCCTAGTCTATAGTCTAATCTATAGTCTAGTCTATAGTCCAGTCAATAGTCTTGTCTATAGTCTACTCTGAAGTCTAGCCTATAGTCGAGTCTATAGCCTAATCTATAGTCGAGGTTACAGTCGAGTATATAGTCTCGTCTATAGTCTAGTCTATAGTCTAGTCTATAGTCTAGTCTATAGTCTAGTCTATAGTCTAGTCTATAGTCTAGTCTATAGTCTAGTCTATAGTCT
>NW_025812921.1:0-1543 GCF_022045245.1 Lucilia cuprina
AACAGAACTAGAACTGAACTAGAACTGAACTAGAACAGAACTAGAACAGAACTAGAACAGAACTAGAACAGAACTAGAACAGAACTAGAACAGAACTAGAACAGAACAGAATTAAACAAGAACTGAATTATAACTGAATAACTTATTAGTTATTTACGAAATTCGTTTTATATAAAATGTGAAAATATTTGGGAATATTAAATTTATTTTAAGAGTTTGTAAATTACTATCCTAAAAATAAATGCGGGAAAAAATAATGTATTTCACTGATACTTTGTAGTTGACAATTAAACACTCTTACATTTGAAGAGATAACACTCACAAGTAATTTTTTCTTTTAAGTTCTCTTGTGCCTGTTCACTTTTCTCTTTTTTATTTTCTATTTCTGTTAACTTTACTATTTATGGTTCATATGCTGTTATTTAACATTTAACTGAGAATAATGTAAGAAACAAAAATAGAACAGGATGTTAAATAAAACATCCTGTTTTTGTAAGACCAACAGTTAATATACAACTGTTGCGGTAAATACAAGGATACCAGTGTTAAGTGACGGAAAACAGTGAAAAATACAAAATACGTTAAATTCAAAACAAAAAATTACAAAATAATTAAAAAAATAAATTCTATATAAATGCTAATTAGTTTTGTTTGAAAATATTACGAAAATAAAATGCACAAATAAATCTAATTTTGTTAAAAACTTACTATAAATAAATAATTCATTTTGATGTTGAAAACATGTGTTTAATAGTGTGACAATAGTTACGAAAATTCAATTAAAATTGTAAATTCAAATAAAATTCGCCAAAGCGTACGAAAGTATTCTATATATTATTTGGCAATTATAAATTTTTTAAATAAAACCCACATATTAATGGCTAATGAATAATTAAATAAAAGCTCTTTCTGCTGTAATACGATAATTCGATTTTATAATTAGCGTTTTCTAATTTGTTATATACATATATAAACAAATGTGTGAAAAACATATAAATGAATAAATATATAAGAAATATTTTACCGTGTGTGTTTTTGAGTTAAATTGTTATGTTACGGGGTTTTTAGTGTGAACACCTTTTTTAAATCAACCACCAAATACATTTTCAATGGCCAAATTATTGCCTGAAAAATTAAAATGCTTTACTTAAATTAAGTAAATGTATATGTAAGTGTTAAATTATTTATACGGCAACAAGACAAATTATATTTTTTATATTTTGTTGCCAATCTAAGTGAAAATTTGTGTTAACTTGTTATTTATTTTGTATTTAATACAAAGTTGTAATTGGAATGTGTAATAAAGTGTATTTGTAAATGACTTAAAGCTATTTTAAAGGGTGAAAGTTAAGAACATTTTCTAAGTTGAAAATAAAAAATTATGAAAGTTTTACTTTTCTTGAGAAGTAATGAAGTCGATATTATTGGAACTAAGACGGTACTAGAACTGAACTAGAACTGAACTAGAACTGAACTAGAACTGAACTAGAACTGAACTAGAACTGAACTAGAACTGAACTAGAACTGAACTAGAACTGAACTA
>NW_025812922.1:0-2105 GCF_022045245.1 Lucilia cuprina
TTCAGTTCTAGTTCAGTTCTAGTTCAGTTCTAGTTCAGTTCTAGTTCAGTTCTAGTTCAGTTCTAGTTCAGTTCTTGTTCAGTTCTAGTTTAGTTCTAGTTCAGTTCTGGTTTAGTGGTAGTTCAGTTCAGTCTTGCATTCTTAATTTTGTTTGTAATACATTGAAATGTTGGTAGTGAACCCAAAAAATGTTTATATTCTAACTCCTTAATATATTCTAAACCAACCAAACCATATACGCGTGTATATCCGTCTGTCTGTTGAAAACCCACAAAGGCTTAAACTAAGGAGCTAGAAAACTGAAATGTTTGATATTGATACAATTTTTAAAATGATAAAAGTAGGTCCCTGTTTGACCTTAACTTTCACAAAAAAGTCGCTTTCAGAATATGACATTAAAGTAAGTTTAAAATGAACAGGAAAAGTGTCATAAATCGTCAATTAAACCCACTATATATATCCTCCAAAAAATATAACCCTTTAAAAACTAACTTAAGTATTTTCATGATATTGCATTAAATTATTGCGAACCAACTATTAAGTTATTTCAAAAACTTAATTAAACTTCCAAAAAACCGAACAAAAAATAATTCATTTTTCATAATTATTATTCTACTTATAGAGGTCCTGGTTCAACAGGTCATTTCATATCAACTGTAGAAGCTCCACAATATAATAATAATTATAAACCCTCAAATGGTTTTATATCCCGGCCCATAGCATTTCCAGACACTCACAATGCCAACAGTAACAACAACAACCAACATAACAAATACAATGGAGGTGGAACACAAGATAACAGCGATGTACATTTGGCCAACAGTTACAATTCTTGGCAACATCTCAAAGGAAAAGTGGGAGTGCTGTTGAATAAAAAAGGTGCTCTGCAGGATAGAATTAGCGTGGGTAAGTGATATGAATGCGTAATCAAGGCAATATACAGACGCCACAACTCCAACAAAATTGCAAAATGATTTTGTGAACAAGAACAAATACGAAAAAAAAACTTCATAATTTACATTTGTTGTGTTTTCTTTACTTTTTCTCTCACAATTGTACCCTTAGGACATTATACGACATCAGACCATGGAAGTAGCTCAAATGGTGGCTATGCATACGAAAGTCGTCCTTATGGTGGCAAAGAACATCATGTAGAATACATACCCACTAATCCACACTATGGTGGTAGTGTGCCGACTACTGCTCACACGGGTGGCTATTATGGCAGTAGTGCTATAGCAGAAGGCATACCATTCGATGTTTATGGAGGTAAAAATCACTATTCTAGTTCAGCTGGTGGCGACTATGCTTCATACTCCTATGCAGAAGGACATGAACCAGCTGCACATAAGTCTCATCCGGACATATCGCAAAAAGCCCTCTTAGCCAAAAGCTTTCTCATACCTTTGGCCAGCGCTGCTGTTTTAGGTATAGCTGCAGCTTTGGTCAGCAATCCCCTGCTCCTACAATTGGGCACTGTGTCTGGTGTGGCACCGGGTGCTGCTATTTTGGGTAAACGTAGAAGAAGAGACTTGACCACTTCCGCTACTCTTAATGACAAGAGCACTAATAGCTTAAATTTAGCATTAACATCTGTAGAGGGTAGTAAAAAGGATTCATCTTTACTTGCTTATAGTGCCCATCATCAACGACAAAATCTTCATCATCATCCACGTTTTGTGCGTACATGAGACACATGTGTAATGCCTGCTTTCTAATAGTAACAACAATTTCATTGAAATAAATAAAAACTTATTCGTACCATTAAAAATGCATTATTGACATTTCATTTACAGAGTTCGTTTTTTTAATTTTGTACAAATCTTATGAGAAGAAACACTTGTAGAGATGAGAACGATAACAAAAGCTGCTACATGGATTCTACCTGTCCCCAATGTAATTAGAAAATTAAAATTAAATCAATTAAATTGTTTGTGACTTATACATGTCTTAGGAAATTATATAAATAAACTCATGTTGACATTATAAAGTACTAGCCATAGAAAAGGTATACATAGAACTGAAACTGAGTATGACATAACCTAAGTCTGCTGTCAAAAACCTAAGTCGTGAGAATGTATTAGTTGAAAAATATTTAACCCAAC
>NW_025812923.1:0-2479 GCF_022045245.1 Lucilia cuprina
ATAGTCTAGTCTATAGTCTAGTCTATAGTCTAGTCTATAGTCTAGTCTATAGTCTAGTCTATAGTCTAGTTTATAGTCTAGTCTGTAGTCTAGTCTATAGTCTAGTCTTTAGTCTAGTCTATAGTATAGTGTATAGTCTAGTCTATAGTAAAGTGTATAGTCTAGAGTATAGTCTAGTCCACAGTCTAGTCCACAGTCTAGACTATAGTCTAATCTATAGCCTGGTGTATAGTCTAGTCTATAGTCTAATATATAGTCTAGTCTATAGTCTAGTCTATAGTCTACTCTATGGTCTAGTCTTTAGTCTAGTCTATAGTCTAGTTTATAGTCTAGTCTATAGTCTAGTCTATAGTATAGAATATATTCTAGTCTTTTTTCATTTAGGGTGTTTATATTCCCAGTTATATGTCACTTTAACTTTTTTACTCGTAAATGAAATAATTTCCATTGCTGTTATTTTTATGGTATCCTCTTCTTGTCCCCTGTCCCTCTTTCTCTTTTTTTTACACAAATAATACAATATGCTGTACGGTTCCTTATTCCATTTCTGCAAAAATTCAGCACGTAAACTGTTTAAATATACGTTTTGCACGTGAAACCATGCAATTGTAATTGCAAAAAAAAAAGAAAGAAAGAAAAATGTATAGATTTATAAAAAACCTTTATTTTGTTGCTTTTCCCCGAAAAGGAAAAAAGAAACAAATGTTGAAAAAGAAAAGTAAAACTGAAATGAATAACAAAATTTGTCTGAGGAAAAATTTTTTTCTGAACAACACATTGAAATTATTTATGGGTTTTCATTTACTGACAACACAAAAAGTAGAAGTAATACTGATTTTGTTTTATTTTTCCACATGATAATTGCAATTTATCAAAAGGTAGATGGAGAGCTAGGAAGAAAAATTGCTAAAAATAGATTTATGAGAAAAATAGATTTGATGTTTTCTATTTTGCTTATTAAAACTCTAGTAATGAAAGCCAATTTGTAAGAGAGCTTAAAAGAAAAGAAAAAAATAATAACAATTTATTAATTTTAATAATATTTAAGAAGAAAAATAATTTAGCCTACCTTAAGGGCTTCATTAATGGAAAATAATAATGCCTATTTTAAGGCATCATTATAAAGTAATTTGTATTTCCAACAGAAAAACAAATATTTTGCAAATACGCAGACAGTTTAAAGCCGACAGAGGATTTATGTCTATTTATATTAATTTTAATTTGATTTAAACTGAAATGAAATCAATTATTTCTAATTAGAATAATAACTTAAGAATAACTTAAAAAGCAGAGCTGAAATTTATATAGCCTACTTTAGGGCTTTTTAATATTATGTTTGTGTTTCTCTCTCTCTCAACAATTATTATTAACTAATTAAACTTTTTCATAACTTTTAACTAATCCTCAAAAAAAAAATATATATTATGACAATAATCATTATAACATCATCTAAAATTACAACCCAAAAAAAAAAAACTAATTGTCATAGATATTACCAACAATTAAGAAAAAGTCCAAAACTTTAGACATCACGAACTCATAAAAAAGAAAAGTTTTATGACCACAGAACAGACAGACAGACACTAACAAACAGTTAGACAGTCTGTTGCAGCGTGGTTAGGGAGGAAGTGGGAGGCTTAAGCAACAAATTAAATAAAATAGCAATTCTCCACAAAAAAAAATATACAAAAAACTTTATGAACAAATTATGATTATAAAGAAAAAAAAGGGGAGAGGAAGCAATACAAGCTTTATGTCTAAAAAGTTCGATTACAATAAAATAAATACGTTTTCAAAGACAAACTTACTATAAGCAGCACACATGCGTCAAAGTATGCTACGAAAACTTTTTTTATTACTTTGATTAAATATATATAATTTCAAAGTCTTGCAGAGGGGCAACTAGACAGCTGCAAAGTCTAATCAAAAAGAGATTTCCTAAAGATAACCTTTTTTAATCATGAATTATTAAGAAATTGGAAATTCAAAAGAAATTACAATGAAACTTTTTCAAAGAAATGAAACAAAAATGCAACTTTTCTTTCCGCTAGACTATAAACTAGCCATATGTCAGACTATAGACTACACTTTAGCTTAGTTAAAATATACTAGACTATGGGATATAATATAAACTATAAACCTCACTAAAGACTTGACTATAATATTGACTAAAAACTAGATTATAGACTAGACTATAGACTTTACTGTAGACTAGACTCCAGACTGTACTATAGACTAGACTATAGGCCAGACTATAGACAAGACTCGAAAGTACACCACACTATAGAATATACTATAGATTAGAATATAGAATAAACTATAGAATAGGATATAGACTAGAATATAGTCAAACCTATAGACTAGATTATGAACTAGATCATAGACTAGACTATAGACTAGACTATAGACTAGACTATAGACTAGACTATAGACTAGACTATAGACTAGACTATAGACTAGACTATAGACTAGACTATAG
>NW_025812924.1:0-2048 GCF_022045245.1 Lucilia cuprina
GAACTGAACTAGAACTGAACTAGAACTGAACTAGAACTGAACTAGAACTGAACTAGAACTAAACTAGAAATGAACTAGAACTGAACTAGAACTGAACTAGAACTGAACGAGAACTGAACTAGAACTGAACTAAAACTGAACTAGAACCGATATAGAACTGAAAATGTTACTGCTCTAAAATTTAAAAAGCTAAATTCTTATTTTTCTTATTAAAATCTGTTAAAGATTTGCCTGAAATTCCACATTTTGTTTTCATTTAAATCTGTTTAAAGTCTTAAATAGTTGTATTTAATAACGATGCTCTCTTACAATTTCTTTGTCAAACACACTTTAATTCACAAGCTCACTGACACACGCACTCATATTAAGGATAATAAAGCTTTTTCATGACGTCACTAATGCATTCACCTTTTCGTTTATAAAGAAAACAATAACAAAATGCATACAAATTTCTTCTCTTCCATACACAACAATTCAACACCCACTATAAATAAACTCTTTTAAGAGAGAGTTATGAAGAGAGAGAGAGAATACTCTCTCTGTATTATGTTTACTTTGCTTCAATCGCCTATTCGAAATTTTAACTTTATATTTTTCGTTCTTTCGTCCTTTTTGTTGGCTAATGTTTGAGAGTGTGTTTAAGAGTTTTACATGTAAATGTGTGTGTTTTTATTGGGTTTTAAGAAAAACCGAAAACCGACTAAAAACATGTTGGGAAATTGCAAAAAAATTTCAATACATGTTGGCGCTTATTCAGTTGTGTGGCTGAAGTCGTTGCATTCACACATATTTTTTTGATTATCAACAAAAACAAACACGTTATCTAGGCGAAATTAAAAAAAAGAATTTTGTGCATAAAAACGCGTTATTTTTGTGAAGTGAAATTCGTTTTGAGAAAAATTTATTAAAAAAACGTGCGTATAAATTTTTGAATTTAATAAAGTTTTGAAAAGAGTTTTGTATTAAAGAGCCTTAAAAAAATTTTTAAAAGCAAAATTTTTAAAAAAGGAATGGTAAAGTTTTTTATTAAAATACTTGTATAAAGTGTTTAAATATAAATTTTTCAAAGAAATTCTTTAAATTATTAATATTTTATAAAAAATTATAAAAAGTGCTTTAAATATAAATAAAATATAAATAAAAATTAATATAAATATAATTAATCATAACAAATATATAAAAATATTATCGAAAAAATATTTAAAATTTTCCTTTGCCCCCCACAAGTTTTCTTAAAAAAGTGCTTCTCTAGTGTTTGTGTTTTAAAGAAAAAAAAAAAGAAAAAAATATTCTTAAAATAAAAATAAATTATTAAGGCAGTCAGTCAGTCAAGTGAGCAGTCCTTTTTAAAACCATAAAATTGAAATTTGTTTTCTTGTGTTAAATGAACACAACAAAAGCCAGCTGGTGTTGAATTTATAAAATTTTTTATTCATAAATGTCTTTGTCGCAAAAAGCAACGTTGGAGTTTATTTGAAAGAAAAAAAGGTATTTACATTTTTAACAAATAAGCCCATTTTAAAGCTTAGAATATAAATTAAATTTAGATTAATTTTTATTAAACCAAAGTCTATAAATATGTAAATTTTTAATGTTCTAATATAATTTGTGCCATAAAGCTAAGTTTTATTTAATACACGCATAACAATTTATTAGCAGAAAAGTTATAGCAAACATTTTCTTAAAGTAGACTATTAAATTTTATGACAATTGTTTGTTTGTTGAAAAGTTAAATTTCAAATTTAAGAACTTTAAAAATTAAATGGAAAAACATGTGTGTTATAGTAATAAAAACGATTTTTTAACAGTAGAAGACTTTAAATATAAACTGATTCTAATGTAATACATGCTAATATGAATAATTTTCAAGATGTGTTTTTTCGATGAAAGGAAGATTAGGTTTTGTTACACCCAATACATTTTGAACTGTTACTATTTTATTTTAGAACTAGAACAGAACTAGAACAGAACTAGAACAGAACTAGAACAGAACTAGAACAGAACTAGAACAGAACTAGAACAGAACTAGAACAGAACTAGAACAGAAC
>NW_025812925.1:0-1140 GCF_022045245.1 Lucilia cuprina
TAGAACTGAACTAGAACTGAACTAGAACTGAACTAGAACTGAACTAGAACTGAACTAGAACTGAACTAGAACTGAACTAGAACTGAACTAGAACTGAACTAAATAAAAATATTCATACAGTTTAGGAACTTATTCTTAAATATTATTAACTTTAGTCAATGAAAGCAGTTTATAATATTTATGCTGAAACTTTTTTCTGTGTAAATAACTTTTTCTCTTAACTGTATTTCAAAAGTTAGCGACATGGGTTATTTTTTTAGTTTAATTATTTATTGCTCAACTAGCCAATATAATATTTTATCAGAACAACCGAAAACGTCATCACCTACTAAATAATGTTATAGTTAGTTTCAAAAGCAGGGGAACACATTTTTTCTCCTTCTACACCTCATATTGTAAGTTTATTTATAAGCTTTTTATTACACTAATGAAACGAAAATGGAAGTGAAATAAAAATCATGCTGTCACTCAAGCTGACAATGCTAAAATCCATAAAAGAAATGGAGAAAATATCAAAATAAAACTGATAAAAAAGGAAATTAAATAGCATACATTCCCTTTTTTATTGCAGAATCTTTATAGTTTTTCTCTAATTCGTCTCCTATTGATGACAATGATGATGACCTTTATAAAATTTGTTTTTTTTTTTTCATTTATAGTTTTTTGAAGTTTTCAGTTTGTTACAGGTTTTTAAGGTTCTTAGTATGTTTTTGTTTTCTTTCTATTTTAATTCTTCCAAAATGTCCTTGCTAAGGAATTTATTTCAGTATCGAGTATTTTTTACTTACCTCGTAACACTAATGTTGATTTAAAGACCTTAAGGGATTTTAGATTTGTTGGACTTTACTATAAAAAAATAATAGAAATAGCAAATTCTAAACTATGATAAAAAAGCAATCTTCTATTAAGTCTTAAGCTATTTACATGTTTTTATAGACATATGAAATAAATAACTTCACTTTTCAAACATTGATTGGGAGCAAGATAAAAATGAAAAAAAAATCAGTTCTAGTTCAGTTCTTGTTCAGTTCTAGTTCAGTTCAGTTCAGTTCTAGTTCAGTTCTAGTTCAGTTCTAGTTCATTTCTAGTTCAGTTCTAGTTCAGTTCTAGTTCAGTTCTAGTTCAGTTCTAGTTCAGTTC
>NW_025812926.1:0-1053 GCF_022045245.1 Lucilia cuprina
GTTCTGTTCTAGTTCTGTTCTAGTTCTGTTCTAGTTCTGTTCTAGTTCTGTTCTAGTTCTGTTCTAGTTCAGTTTTAGTTCTGTTCTAGTTCTGTTCTAGTTCTGTTCCAGTTCTGTTCTAGTTCTGTTCTAGTTCTGTTCTAGTTCTGTTCTAGTTCCATTACATAATTAATTAGTTATTTAAAAGATTTATATTTTAGCATAAATTAAAAACTAATAAGGTTTTGATTTTAATACATAGAGTGTTATGTTGAGTTTTACAGAATTGTATGTTTAAAGACTTCAGATTCTTTTCTAATATAGAAGCTTTCTAGGAATATGCATACATATGTCGGTATGTATTTTATAGGAGTGTCACAAAATAAATTTAAAATTTGTTTAAATATAGAAATTTTATTTTTTTCCATGTGTTTGTTTGCCTTCTTTTTCTAAAAAAAAATATATATTTGAATAAAAAATTAATTAGTAGTTTTTTTACAAGTTTTACATAAATTTATAATTATGCAAAATAACTAACTGACCTAATTCTATAATGATGTGTTTGTTTATTTTTTTATTTTTGTAATAATTAAAATATAAAAGTTTTTTATAAAAAAAGCTAAAAAATAACATTTTTTATAATTACAACTGGTAAGGGACATCCAAAATGAAAAGGGGTTTACAATTATCCTGAGTTTTCTTTAATTTATGGTAATACTTAATTAAATTCATACATATCAATAGTAATAAGTATATATTACTGTTATGTATTACATAGACTGATTTCAAAAGGGCTTGAAGACTATAAACTATACTATAGACGAGAATATAGACTAGACTATAGACTAGACTATCGACTAGACTATAGACTAGACTGTACACTAGACTATAGACTAGACTATAGACGAGACTATAGACGAGACTATAGACTAGACCACAGAGTAGACTATAGACTAGACTATAGATTAGACCATAGACTAGACTATAGACTAGACTATAGACCAGACTATAGACTAGACTATAGACTAGACTATAGACTAGACTATAGACTAGACTATAGACTAGACTATAGAC
>NW_025812927.1:0-1156 GCF_022045245.1 Lucilia cuprina
CTAGTCTATAGTCTAGTCTATAGTCTAGTCTATAGTCTAGTCTATAGTCTCGTCTATAGTCTAGTCTATAGTCTAGTCTATAGTCTAGTCTATAGTATAGTCTATAGTTTAGTCTATAGTTTAGTCTATAGTCTAGTCTATTGTGTAGTCATAGTCTGTCTGTCATTTTAAATATAAATTCTTTCACAAAAGTTTTATTAATAACTTTTAATAACTTGTCCTTTAGTATTCTATCATAACAAAAATAAATTTTCCTAAATTTGTTTTATGTCACAGCTTGAGTCGTGATGTCTATCAGGAAAATATGTACAAAAAAACCGGTAATGGAAAATTACCAATTAAATGGTTGGCTCTTGAATCAATGACACATCAGGTCTACACCACCCAAAGTGATGTGTAAGTATTTACAAATATTTGTCAATCTATTTTTAACTCTCACTATTTGTTAATAAATTTATTCTCAGAATAATTGAAGGCAAATTCATATTTTTAAAGAATTTCATGCTAAATTCTATACATTGAACATGGCGTGTCATTAATAGAATAAAATAAAATACATACTTAAAAATAATATTAAAAATTCTTATGAGATGTATGCAATTATTTTTTCATCTTTTAATTTCTGTTTATACAGATTTTAAATATATTCTATAGATATATAATGATAAATTTACACATGTGTTGTTATAACACTACATGTTGTTAAAGAATACAATTAAAGACTGATAACTTCCAGGAAATGTTTTGCTCACAACACTTTCTGTATATTGTTGTCTTTAAGTGTTTTGTATAACTATATAATAAATTTATTAATCAAATTGTAAACATCCAACTAAAACCAAAGTTTGTAATATATGTATGTATATTTTTTAATTATTTTTAAGATGGTCTTATGGCGTATTGTTATATGAAATTATAACACTGGGCGCAACACCTTATCCTTCAATATCAACAAGTCGTTTATTGCATTTATTGAAAAGTGGTTATCGTATGGAGAAACCTAAAGGTTGTGGCCAAGAGTTGTAAGTATTATATTTTAATATAGATGAATAGATAGATAGATAGATAGATAGATAGATAGATAGACAGATAGATAGATAGATAGATAGATAGATAGATAGATAGATAGATAGATAGATAGATAGATAGATAGATA
>NW_025812928.1:0-1085 GCF_022045245.1 Lucilia cuprina
GAACTGAACTAGAACTGAACTAGAACTGAACTAGAACTGAACTAGAACTGAACTAGAACTTAACTAGAACTGAACTAGAACTGAACTAGAACTGAACCAGAACTAAACTAGAACTGAACTAGAACTGAACTAGAACTGAACTAGAACTGAACTAGAACTAAACTAGAACTGAACTAGAACTGAGCTAGAACTGAACTAGAACTAAACTAAAACTGAACTAGAATTAAGCTAGAACCAAACTAACAAAAACTATGTATGTTATATTGACTTTTATATTTTGAATGATTGTTCCATATGTTTTACAAATATGTATTGACATATCTGGCAACATTACAATTCTTCCATTGTTTTTATTTTTGTTTATACCTATTTTGTTAAATAAACTTTAATAATTCCTGTACATAGATACATAAACTCTTTAAACATTTTTTAAATGTGTAAACATTTAAAAAAATGTCTTTGTTCCAACAATATTTACTTACAAATTTATACAACAGACCGACCGACCACCAGTCATTCAAGCATAAACAAAAATGTTGCTGGTTGGCATTTAACAAGTTCACAACCTTTTGTTGCTACGAGTTCTTTGTACTTTTTACGTAAAACAAACGTAAAGCGATTGAATTGCAAAATATTTCTTGTTATAATAAATTTTAAATTCTGGTAGTTATGCATTCAACTTTCATATCCTTTATCCTTAAAAACTTGAAATATTTTATAAAGCTTAGAGATTTTACCTTTTTTGCTGCAGAGTCCTTTGTTCGAATGTAGAATATTTCTACAGTTCTTTGTCTTTGTTAGAATCTATTTTGTTAAGGAAAGAAAGTTCAATAATCTATTTTACGTTTTTTCCTAAAACGTAAAGTCAAAAATCTTTGGTTCATTGGCTTGTTTTTCCTCTTAAATCGCATTATTACTCCAAACAAAAGTTCATTTCATTGTTAAATTCTAGTTCAGTTCTATTTCAATTCTAGTTTAGTTCTAGTTCATTTCTAGTTCAGTTCTAGTTCAGTTCAAGTTCAGTTCTAGTTCAGTTCTAGTTCAGTTCTAGTTCAGTTCTAGTTCAGTTCTAGTTCAGTTCTAGT
>NW_025812929.1:0-2017 GCF_022045245.1 Lucilia cuprina
CTATCTATCTATCTATCTATCTATCTATCTATCTATCTATCTATCTATCTATCTATCTATCTATCTATCTATCTATCTATTTTAAAGCCTACATTGAGATGTTAGAGAAGTCATCAAAGTCGGAGTCATTCCAATTAGTTTCCCTACAGAGATGTGTAGAGATGTGAAAAGCTGAAGTTAATGCAGTCGGTAGTCCTGATGTTCCTGATTTTTTTAGAGTTACAAACCTAATACTTCCTTCAAATTCGGTGTAGGGTATAAGAATATAAAGATGTTTTCTTTATTTGCCCAATTCGACATTGTGCGAATTGTACATATGTATGTGTGTGCGAAAGAAATCTGTGTACTTTTTACCTTTCAAGAACACAAACAAAATTTTGGCCGATTTATTGTTAAAAAGTTATTTGAAAATAAACAACAAAATATTTTTATTTTTCTGTTTTTAAAGAAAATAATAAAAAGTGAAAATCAAAAGAAAAAAAAGAAAACAAAATATAAGAAATAAAATAAAAAAATATAATGAAATTGGGTTCATTTTATTAGTTGAATTTAATGGGAAAATAACAACTGTCATTGTAGATTTAAAAGAATTCTACCATTCAGTTTGTTGGTTTTTTATTGTTGTAGTGTTAAAAAGATTTTTTTGAACTTTAAATGGAAAGAAAAACAACTTGTTGAACTTGTTTAATTTATTTGTAATTAGAAAAATTACAAATTATTCTTAGTAACAGGTTAAATATAGAAAAAATTATTAAAAAAAGAAAATAAAAACCTATAAATTTTCTTATTTATAAGAAACAAATTATTTATATATTTCCTAAGAATTGAAACCAAATAACTGAAAAATCTTTTGTTTAGTATTTGGAAAAAGCAAACTACTTATTATACTTAAATTATAATATTTAACATCAACAATCTGTTGGTGGGAAGTAGAGAAATTCTAAAAAACGACAAGAAATAAAATTTGTTTTCTTAAAAATAACTTTATGGTAGAGTTTTGTTTAGAAAATAAAGAAAGAAAAAACAATTCAGTTTTGGTGAAAAGTTTTACTATTGTATTAAAGCAATTTTCTGTATGTCTTGTTTTGTTATATTTTAGTAATATTTTAGAGATTTTCTCTTCTTTTTTTGTTTGTTTTCCCTTCGAAAGTAATCTTATTTGAATTTTATTGATTTTATACTTTTTACAAGTTCGACTACGAGTAAGAGTATTTTAATTCAATATGTACTATGTAAAGGTGTTTTTGTTGGTTGTTTCATACTTTCACTTTTTCTTTTCACACAACAATGAACAATGAAAACTGTTTACATCTTAACTTTACAACAACTCTATATATGTTTATTTATGTACTAATATAAGTGCGTATGTATATATACATTGGTATAGGTAAATAAGTTGTAAAGTTAGTTGTATGTGTAAATTTACATAAATATATATCTATGTATATATACATGTTTCGTTGTTTGAAATTCCATTTCAATAGCCAATTTAGATTCATTGAAAATATGAAATCTTCTTTCTTCGATATTGATTTTTATTTTAAGAAAAACGAAAAAAACTTACTTGTTTTTGTGTATATAAAACAATGAGGCTTATTAAACTTTTTAGTATTTGTAGTAACAAAATTCTTGAATTTTAAAAGTTTGTTAACAAATTAAGATTTATGTTGTTTAACAGACATTGTTGTTGGGTAATGCTATTGTAAATTTAATACTGGTTGTTTATCTTATTTTATATTTTTATTTCTTTTGCCTTAAAACACCAAAGCGTATGCGTTATAATGAATTCACATTTTAATTTGTAATGTAACACATACCTTGGGGCTATATTATTTAAATTGTTATACATGAGTATTGTAATTGTCGAAAAATAGATTTTAACTAGGCAGGAAAAATTCTATTCTAGAGCATAGTCTAATCTAGTCTATAGTCTAGTCTATAGTCTAGTCTATAGTCTAGTCTATAGTCTAGTCTATAGTCTAGTCTATAGTCTAGTCTATAGTCTAGTCTATAGTCT
>NW_025812930.1:0-2052 GCF_022045245.1 Lucilia cuprina
TGTTCTAGTTCTGTTCTAGTTCTGTTCTAGTTCTGTTCTAGTTCTGTTTTAGTTCTGTTCTAGTTCTATTCTAGTTCTGTTCTAGTTCTGTTCTAGTTCTGTTCTAGTCCTGTTCTAGCTCTTTTCTAGTTCTGTTCTACTTTTGTTCTATATCGAATTTAGTTCTGTTATAGTGTTACCTCCAATTTTTTTAACAAAGACACTAAAAATCTGTTTTATAACTGTTTTTGCTTAAACTTCTCTATTGGCCGTGAACAAAACGAAAGGAACGCACAAGAAGAAAATAAAATTTAAAGAGAACTTGTCATAAATCATACATCATTTACACTCTTAAACTTATTAAACTTTTTTTTGCTCAACTCTCGCGTACATTTCATAAATTTTCAACATTTATTGTTTGCAATTGTGTAAAAGAAATAACCGAAACAAATTACTTTTTTTCATCTACTATTTTTTATATTTTATATTCTTTCTACGCTTGAAAACTTTTCACAGCAAAAATGAAGCAAAGTGTTGGAATATAAGAGAAGGAATTTTTAGTTTGAAGAAAGCGAAAGTTTATTTTAAAGGTTTTCTTTTTCATGTGCCATTATTTATGATGGCAGGTTATGCTATGTGACAAATGTGATTTAAGAAAAAAAAAAAAACATTTGGAAAGGGGATAGTAAAAGAAATTAAAAGAAAGAATTATATTTTTTAATTTTTTTCTTTAAAAAAAAATGGAATATTTTAATAAAATATTAAATGTTCTTTAAATAAAGTTATCTTCATTTTAGAGTTGAACTATGTCAATTAGTATGTGCTCAGTGAAGCATTGTTATTTCAGAATTTAGCTCAAAAAGTCATTGAGCTCCTGCTGCCAGTTAATATCAAAAGCAGTAGAAATTCTGGGCAAAAATATATAACGACATTGTAATCATTTTTAAAACAACAGACATGTTACAGCAACGTTAAATGGGGAAAGAAAAAACTTTAACAAATATAAACAAAAACCACTCAAAACTTTAAACTACTACAGCCAAACAAAAAACTAACACAGACTGAAAACAACAACAGTTACATAGTCTCAACAACATAAATTTATATACGATCTCTTCATACATACTTCTCCCCTCTCTCTCTTTCCCTATTACAACCACCTTCTCTAGCTTAAACCAGCTTAAACATACTATCATAAACATACATCCGGTTTTATGTATTGTAAGTGTAACACAAAACAGCAACAAAAAACCTCAAATCATTTACGGCAAAAATACTAGAACACAGGAGAAAAAAAACAACCGCTGTATGTAAAAGGGCGTTTATTCGCCATTTCTTTTTTTTCGTTTTTTGTAGATTTTTGTAATGTTTTCATTATAACAAAAAATACTAAACTGAACATTTCACTTTATGCAGACATTGTTGATGTTAACTGAAACATTGTTTTATTGGAAAAGGGTTTTGTGTTTTGCAACGACTAGAGAAAAAAAACAGAAAAGACTTTATTATAATGGAAATTACATGTAGTGTAACAAAAATGTGAATGTGAAAAAAAAAACAGAAAAAAAAGTTAAAAAAAATAAATTATGAAATATTAACCCCTTATCCTTTATCAAATGGAAATAATTTGTCTTATGACAGACGGCTGTAAGAAATGATATAAATCTGTGTTAAAAAAGGAAGCAAAATACGTGATAGACAGACAGATAGACCGACCATTAGGAAGGTAGATAGTCTAGTCTATAGTCAAGCCTATAGTCAAGTCTGTAGCTTAGTCTAAAATCCAGCCTATAATCTAATCTGTAGCCTAGACTAAAGTCTAGCTTATAGTCTTCCCTACAGTCTAGTCTATAGTATAGTCTATAGTCTAGTCTATAGTCTAGTCTATAGTCTAGTCTATAGTCTTGTCTATAGTCTAGTCTATAGTCTTGTCTATAGTCTAGTCTATAGTCTTGTCTATAGTCCAGTCTATAGTCTAGTCTATAGTCTAGTCTATAGTTTAGTCTATAGTCTAGTCTATAGTCTAGTCTATAGTCTAGTCTATAGTCTTGTCTATAGTCTAGTCTATAGTCT
>NW_025812931.1:0-1499 GCF_022045245.1 Lucilia cuprina
GTTCTGTTCTAGTTCTGTTCTATTTCTGTTCTAGTTCTGTTCTAGTTCTGTTCTAGTTCTGTTCTATTTCTGTTCTAGTTCTGTTCTAGTTCTGTTCTAGTTCTGTTCAAGTTATATTCTAGTTCTGTTCTAGTTCTGTCCTAATTCATTTTCTTTACTTCTTTTAAATTTTTCATTGGGTTATTTAAAAACTTATTTGTTGTTTAATTTTTATTTTTTTCATTTAGAAAATGTCCAACATTTTCTATAGCTTACTTATTATGGCTATGGCTATTAGCAAAATGGCTCAAATATCAAAGCGTTTTATTTTTGGTTGATGCAGCAAAACAATTTTTTAGTAAAATTTTTTTTTTGGCAGTTGAAGACAAAACAAATTGTTAATTTAAAAAAGTCATATGAAAAGCATTATGATGTGAGAAAGTTTTTTTGGCAGCAAATTCATTCAAAAAAATAAAATAAATTATTTAAAAAAAAAAATAGGATAATAGAAATTAAAAAAATGAATTTTATATAAATTTGTTTTATTTAGAATGGAATTGAATAAGAGAAACGGTAGTTATAGTGTTAATTCTATTTAATAAAACTCTTTTCATAACCCTTTTCGCTATGCTTTAGCTTTGTTTCAACAAAAGTGCCCTAAAGTATGCAACCAAACTCTCTAACACTCCCTTTCCTTTGTATGCTATTGCTGTCATCAAATACTTATTTTAAGTGTAATTTTTATTCAACTTTTCTTTTGTAATTTCATTGTCTTAAGGTGTGAAATGTTGTTTTTTACATTCCTTTTTTTCCTGTTATTTTTCACACTTTTCATGTTTTTGATAGGAACAAAGCAAAATCAACTCGAAATGTTTTAAGTGTTAAAATTTGCAACAGCTACTGCTGCTGCACAAATCTAAAAGTCAATTAAATTTTGAACTTCATTCAGTGTTTAAGTGTCTCTTTATAAAAAGGGTTAATTTATGCCTGAAATGCAAAAAAAAAAAAAAAAATTGTATAGAAAATGTCTACAATTTGACAAAAATATAAAACTCATGCATTTTTACGTTAAACTGACTTTAACACTTTATTAAAAATATATATTGTTGTTTTAAACATATAATTGGCTTTAATACTTAAGCTGAAAAATACGAAAAAAAATACTGCTTAATCACTTAGCCATTAGATATAATAAGAAAGTTATTATGCGGCATGAACTGCTTGTTTTGCTCAAAAATTTTATTAACACTTGAGAAGAAAAAAGAAAAAGTGTTAATCTAATAAAAATGTTCTACAACATAATTGTTCAAATCATTATTGGTATCGTATAGTTCTATGTATGTTTCTGCAACAAAACATATCAATAACAAACAAAAACCTACGACCTACTACGATACAATCATACAACACAGATTATGAATTAGATAAATGTTTTTGAATAGATATATAGATAGATAGATAGATAGATAGATAGATAGATAGATAGATAGATAGATAGATAGATAGATAGATAGATAGAT
>NW_025812932.1:0-1793 GCF_022045245.1 Lucilia cuprina
TTCCTTTCTTTCCCACATTTCCTTCCTTTTCTTCCTTTCCTTTCCTTCCTTTCTATATTTCCTTCCTTTCTATCATTCCTTAATTTCCTTCTTTTCACTCCTTTCCTTCCTTTCCCTCCTTTCCTTTCTTTCCTCCCATTCCTTTTAACTTTCTTATTCGAGATTAAGACTTCCACCGTACTGTATAGGTAAGTTAGGAGAACCATTTCGTTCTATGCCCTACTTCCCTTTTCGATTTAGTTTTTTTCCATCCCATGGCTTCCTTTCTAATAGAGACCTTCTCTTACATGAACCTAATCCATGTGGGAATAATTACTTTTATTAATGTTTTTTAATTCCAAAAGTAAAAGCATTTTATCTCCCTACATACGGCTCCCAAGTCTTGTTGGCTTGTTTATCTTAGGCTATAATTTTTATGAGGTTTTTATATTATAGCTTTCAAATCCTTTTATCGCTTTAAGAGGTTCATCTAGTTCATTTTATCAAGCTGTTTAAAATTTTTATAGGTTAATTTTCTACACTTCTATTATCTATCAATCTCCCAAACATAAAAACAAGCTGCTGTTTTATACATTTCTTTATTTTACTTTCGTTCTTATTTAAGTCCCTTCTATAAACATTTTACTATTCATTAATCATTATCAAAGTTAGAAAACCGCCAAACGAGAAAGAAAAAAACTCATAAAATTATTGTTAATAATAATCACATTAACTTTTAATTATAACAAAACTAGTGGAGTGGCACTCTTTAATATTTGTTTGCTTTAAACTTGACCTTAAACTGTTACTAAAACGCCAAAGAAAACTAATAAAAAACTATTAAAATATTATTTTCAAATTTTAATGCGTAACGAATCATTAAAATTGAAAATAATTTTCAAAAACACACATAACGAGAAATTTGAGAACCAAAAAAAAAAGCAAATAAAACCAGCAGACAAATAAAAGAACTGCATTCATTGTTTAAAATGTATATGAAAATCCACTCTATGCTAGAGAAGGGTTTTCAAAATTCAATTTTACTTTCCATTGTTTAGCTCAACAATGAATGTTTAGAAAAATAAAACCACAAAGCACTCCTCTGCCAAAGTGGTTTAACGACAACCACCCTTGCTGCATGCACATAGGGCCAAAGCAATTTCAGCTACTGCTTTGGGTAGCGGGACTATAAAAATTATAAAATAAAAAATTTAAATGGTTAATCATAATTAAAATGCATGTCAAGTGGTAATATATATTCTTTTTATTTTAATTTCTTTCATAAAATTATTTAAATAGAGCATTTCCAAGATAAGAAAGTTTATAAAAAAATTAAAATGATAAAAGGGAACTTAAGAAAACGTTAATATTTGTTCATTACTCTGTGGAAGAAATTAGTTTAAATATTTGCTTTAATACTAGTTTAAAGGATTAGATATAAGTATTTAATTTACTAAAGCCTTGACTTGAAAACTAAGACAATGACATTGTTGACTCAAATTAAAGCACAATTTTATCTTTGTAAAATCTTGTTGCCAAGTAATGATATGGATAATTAATGATACAAAATTTTGGCCGTAAAAAAACCCAAACAAAACCAATTCCAATTCTCATAGCCATTAATACTTTATTCAATATAATCATCATTGCAATGACTTAAATCATCAGTCATTGGTGAAAGGGAAGAATGCCAACAAATCAAGGCAATAACTAAACTAGAACTGAACTAGAACTAAACTAGAACTGAACTAGAACTGAACTAGAACTGAACTAGAACTGAACTAGAACTGAACTAGAACTGAACTAGAACTGAA
>NW_025812933.1:0-1664 GCF_022045245.1 Lucilia cuprina
CTAGAACTGAACTAGAACTGAACTAGAACTGAACTAGAACTGAACTAGAACTGAACTAGAACTGAACTAGAACTGAACTAGAACTGAACTAGAACTGAACTTTATTTAGTTAATAAAGTAAAAAATAAAAAAAAATCGTAAAAAAATGCAACATGAAAAAGCGGAATGAAAATTAACGATTGCGGTGCTTCCAATATGAGCAGAAGGTTTTTTTCATTTATTTATTTTTGGGTAATTACAACAACTAAAATTTCCAGACAGCCAGGCACGTACAAGCCAAAAATTATGATGAACAAAAGGATGTACCGAATTTACTCATCATTTTTATACATAAATGTTATGCATAAACCTTGCAGATTTAAAGGTAAGAAATACGTAAATTTAGTTAGATATACTTGAATATATCTGTCAGTTTCATTGAATGATATATTCACTTGAACTTTCATATGTATTTACTTTGCGTAATAATGTGAGCAACATAATTGTCACTGTAGTCCCTTTAAGAAATTTAGCAAGAACTTATTCGTAAGTTTGGAGTCATTAGAGGGTCTAACGTATTTTTGTATCCTTAATAATGTAAAACGAAAACATTTAAAATTTTTGTTGTTGCTGTACATGGGAAGGTAGTACTTATCATCAGAAGGACAACTCTAAACACAGAAATAACAATATTAACAACCACGCTAAAATGTCGGGTATGTACATACATAAATACAAAACGAATAATATATGTATTTATATATATGTATGTATGAGCGATGTATATATGTACGCATGAGCATATATACATATAATAGCATTGTGCACAAAATCTACATGAGCAGTATAACTTTTGCATTAATTTTCCGTTTTTGATGAAATGAAAATATATTTTAGACATTTGAAGTAAGAAAACAAAATATGAAATTAAACAATTTAAACAAAAGTTATTACAAATTATTCTTTTTTAAGTTCTTATAACATAGAGGCAATTGAGATACTTAGTTAAAACTTGGTAAAAACACACATCATCATAGAAGTATGCAACTCTAACACTACTAATAACATCAGCCAGAATGTATACTACAATTTACTACTGTTCATGTTTTTCAGCATGAGAATTTTTATTTGGTTGCTGTTTGCTTTTTACGAAATACTGCAGTTAAGGAAATTATGACAAGGGGAAAGTAGTTTGAGGCAATAAGAAAGAGAATTACTAGTTTTGGATTTTTTCTCATTTCATTTCTTTAACTAGTTTCATTAAAGGAATTGAAGTAGAGACACAGTAAGTAATGTTTGCTGTTAAAATTGTGGAAATGTTGCAAATGCAACCAACTAAAGTTCAGTTTTAGTTCAGTTTTAGTTCAGTTTTAGTTCAGTTTTAGTTCAGTTTTAGTTCAGTTTTAGTTCAGTTTTAGTTCAGTTCTAGTTCAGTATTAGTTCAGTTCTAGTTCAGTTCTACTTTAGTTCAATTCTAGTTCAGTTCTAGTTCAGTTTTAGTTCAGTTCTAGTTCAGTTTTAGTTCAGTTCTAGTTCAGTTTTAGTTCAGTTCTAGTTCAGTTTTAGTTCAGTTCTAATTCAGTTCTAGTTCAGTTCTAGTTCAGCTCTAGTTCAGTTCTAGTTCAGTTCTAGTTCAGTTCTAGTTCAGTTCTAGTTCAGTTCTAGTTCAGTTCTAGTTCAGTTCT
>NW_025812934.1:0-1474 GCF_022045245.1 Lucilia cuprina
GTTCTAGTTCAGTTCTAGTTCAGTTCTAGTTCAGTTCTAGTTCAGTTCTAGTTCAGTTCTAGTTCAGTTCTAGTTCAGTTCTAGTTCAGTTCTAGTTCAGTCCTGGTTTAGATTAGTTCTGGTACGGTTCTAGGTCAGTTCTAGGTCAGTTCTAGTGATTCAAATCCTTTGAAGTATTTTTGCAAATAATTATGTATATGATTAAATTGCTGTTATATGTGTTTGTCATAATCTTTAGACTAAAATGAAATAGTTTAAACTGTAATAAAATCTGTTTTTGGAATATGTAATATTATCTGTACAAACACATTATATAACTTTTAATATTATAAACTAATACGTTTACTCTCACTTTTGTAATTAATTTGTACTTTCTACATATCTTAACAAAAGAAACTAGTAGTATTTAATTTCCTTTTATGAAAACATAAAACTTGCAACGAAACAAAAGAAAAAACTTTCTTACAACATTTATACAAATAGAAATAAATATGACAACATAAAAACTAAAATGATAAAAAAGACTTCAAATAAAATTAAACAAAGAAAAAAAAAACACATTGCAACTCAACTGAAATTTAAACTCATCTTGTTGTATGTCATGTAATTTTAACACTTAAATCATCATTATGAAGTGATGGTGATGATAATGCTAAAGCCACTTCTATAAAAAAAAAAACGCACATTCACATTTTTCCAAAAGCACTAACATCATCAGCAGCATCAACATCAACCGACATCTCTAACATTTTCATCGTTGTTGTTTTATATTCTTCAGTTTGTGCTTCTTAACATTTTTATGACTTAAACTAAAGATTTGAAGTTGTTAATAATAATAAATTTTTCTGTTGTAGCCTTTTTTTGTTCTTTCTCGTTTGTTTCATTTTTGTTGATGTCGTTTCGTTTCGTTGCCATAAAGAGTTAAAGGAATTTTTCCATTAAAATGCATAATTTTTATATTATAACATCACATTCTGTTGTTGCATGCAACAAAAGGCAAAAGAACTTATACACACACATTTACTTATAATGAAATGCAAACAGAGTTATGCGGGGAGGAAATGAAATAAGAATTACGACATATGGACGGATGTTGTGTTTCAACAAATATTAATGCAAAAGAATGTCTTATAACTTTATAAACAGAAAAGAAGGATTAATATAATAATAATGTTTAAAAGTTGTAAATAAAAACATGAATTTGCATGCATGTTCATGCACAAATATGCAAAGGGAGGTCAAACCCGACAAATTGAAAAATGGCGAAAAATCTCTATTTTTAGACTATAGACTAAACCACCGACTAGACCATAGACTAGACTATAGATTGGACTATAGACTAGACTATAGACTGGACTATAGACTTGACTATAGACTGGACTATAGACTAGACTATAGACTAGACTATAGACTAGACTATAGACTAGACTATAGACTAGACTATACACTAGACTATAGACTAGACTATAGACTA
>NW_025812935.1:0-1910 GCF_022045245.1 Lucilia cuprina
CAGTTCTAGTTCAGTTCTAGTTCAGTTCTAGTTCAGTTCTAGTTCAGTTCTAGTTCAGTTCTAGTTCAGTTCTAGTTCAATTCTAGTTCAGTTCTAGTCCAGTTCTAGCTCAGTTCTAGTTCAGTTCTATTTCAGTTCTACTTCACTTCTAGTTCAGTTCTATTTCAGTTCTAGTTCAGTTTTAGCTCTGGAATACTTCATAATAATAAATACTAAACACATTTTCCTTTTTCTAAAAATAAAAATGTCTAACTAAACCACTGTGCAAAAATCAATAATTTGTGACTAACACTTTTTCTCTCTTTCTCTTTATTTCATTATGCCGGTGAGTTTGCGCAAGTCATTGTAAATTTCTCATGTAACTTTTAATTACTATTAACTGTGCTGCATGTGCCAGACATAAGTACTCGTTTTGTAATTTAAATTACCCAGTAACTTAAAACTTTAAATTAATATTATAATTAAGCATTATTTTCCTATATATACTTCACAACAACTACAAACATTTATTTCTTTTATATACATTTATACAGTTTTTTTTTCGTTAAATATTGATTTAATCTTTCAAAACGTTAAACACGTTTTTAACATTTGTGTGAGTTTCTTTACAATCGTCTTATTTCGTACTTTTTAGCACTTTTTTGCTTATTTTTTGTATAAAAATTTTATATAGTAGTTTTTTTTCTTTAATAATCTTAACATTGTAGTAGTTTGTTCATATGTTTAAAGTTTATTTTTTTTATTGAAAATAATTTTTATACTTTTTTTTCTCCATACATCTTTTCTTTAAGGCGATCAAAAAGATACACAAAAAATAAGTTTAAACAATTATTTTTATTAAAATAACCAGACTTTTAAAACATTTAACATATTGTTTTCTGTTTTTTTTTATTTCAACTGTATTATTAGTTTAGTTTTGTTTTTCTTTTACTATTTATAATTGTCAATCAATTTGAAACTAAGAAAAAACATTTTAGTTTGCCATTTTTTTTGTTTCTTAGCTATTTTAAGTTTTTTATTTTGTTCTTTCTTCATTTGTTTTGTATTTTAAGTTGTGACACTATTTGGTTTTTTTCTTTTTGTATTTTTTGCACTACTAAATATGTATGAGTTCTATATTTTGGGGTTAATCATAGCATTTTATTCTTTATCAACAACTAAATTGGTTTTTTGTGTGTTGTGTTTTTTTTTTCTGTTGCTGTTAAACCACAAAACAAAAATGGCAAATTTCCAAATAATCTTTTGGAAATCCTCACAAAATATTTAGCAAAAAAAAAAAAAAAAAGAACATGTGAACTCCTCAAACAAATGATTATTCCTCATACGTTTATGTTGCAAAATTTATTATTGCGTATACATAGATATAGTAGTATAGTAAATTTTCATGCCATTAATCAGCATTTTTGTCTATATTTTCATTCCAGCCTTAATGTTTGGAAATTTATGTCATATTGTTGTGAAATATTAGATATTTCCGTATACGTTGTTAATTAGGCACAAATATTTATATATGTTAGATTGTCAAAAATTCATATAAATAATTAAGACAGTTTTTTTTATCTGTTTTAATATAAAAATAACCTGTAATATTGATTTCAAAAGTTTGTTTTTTTTTTTGCAAAATTTAGTTTTTTTTGGAGTAAAAAAAAAATTATTTAGTTGCTAAAAAATTAACATAAATTCTACAGTATATCAACAAACGATAACTTTCCCTTATATAAACTTAGAAGAAACGTTAACTCTTTCACGTATACCGGACACCGGTGTCCCAAGATTTATTTACATTTTTCTCGATATAGAGATAGTTTAGTTCTAGTTCAGTTCTAGTTCAGTTCTAGTTCAGTTCTAGTTCAGTTCTAGTTCAGTTCTAGTTCAGTTCTAGTTCAGTTCTAGTTCAGTTCTACTTCAGT
>NW_025812936.1:0-1908 GCF_022045245.1 Lucilia cuprina
TCTATAGTCTAGTCTATAGTCTAGTCTATAGTCTAGTCTATAGTCTAGTCTATAGTCTAGTCTATAGTCTAGTCTATAGTCTAGTCTGTAGTCTAGCCTATAGTCTAGACTAAAGTCTTTTATATAGTCTAGGTTAGTCGAAAATCTAATCTGTATTCTAATGAATATCCTGGTCTATACTCTAGGCTGAGCTATAGTGTAGCCTATACTCCAGCTTATAGTCTAGACTAAAATCTCGATTGCAGTCTTTTGTTTAATTATTTAAGTTTAAGTTTAAAAGTAGTTAGTTACTGCCAGTAACACCAGCTTAAAAATATTTCTAAATATTGTAACATAAATTAGGCAACAAATTAGACAAATTAGGCAACAAGCCAACATTGCCACAAATGTGCGTGCGATGCAAATATAATTTCCTTTTTGCATTTTTTTTCTTAAAAATGTTCTTCATCTTATGCTTAAATTTACTGATTTTATGCTAAACAGGAAGTAGAAAAAGTAAGTTTTGTTGCGTGATCTAATTGTTATGCAATGGAGCAGGTTGTTGTTTAACTGCAGGGAGGGTGTAGTATTTGTATACACAATTGCATGGTGTTTGCTAGAAATAGGACTAAATTAAGGATATTGTTTTGTGACTGTGGAATAAGTTTTCTAACTTATGATGTTACTTTATGTTGTAACCAATATTTAGCATACCTTTTAAAAGTTTTTGAATTTCTATACGTTTGTTTTTTTTGTTTTAACTGCGTTATATTAAATCAAATTATGTTGATATTAAAATGAAAGTTTTGTTTGTGCAACACGAATAAAGTTAGAAGAAAAATTTTGTAGAAACATTTTTGCATAATAGGAAAATTTTTATGAATATAAATAATTTGGAATGTTAAATTTTGAACAAGTTTTCTTTAGGAGTGTTTAATTGAGAAAGAGTTCTTCAGAAGAAAAGTAAGGAAAATGTTTAGAAAATACTTTAGCTGCAGGTCAAGGAACTCTATCAAGGACCTTTTTTTAAACTTAACAATGTTTTTATTTTCTAATGAAATTCTTAGGACCTTACTCAACTTATTACAAATTGTCTTCTCTCATAAATAACACTGCGTGTTCAAATTACGTGTCTTCTTATAAAAAAAAAAGAAATTTAAATGAATTTTTCCATAAAATATTAAACATTAAACTTAAATTGCGTTCAATACAGCAAATAAAAAGTTCTATTTTATTTTGTTTTATATAACATAAAAACAGAACAATCGATAAAGAATAAAATTAACACATTCCCAAAATAACTACACAGTTCTTATACACACAGACAACACCTTTTAGCTGAGAAAAAGAAAACGTCTTTTTTCAAAAAAGCATAAAAACACAAAGTTTAACAACTAAAACAGCAATAAAAATAAACAACTCAATTTGATAACAAAAACACTCGTACCAACATGCACAGATAGCATGGAATACCAGGACTTTAACCACCTACTCTAACCGTAGTTGTGTTTTTGGTTTGAGGAAACGGATATAAAATTAAGCCGGTTTGAGTTTGATTGTTGTTTAGTTTCTGGTGAAAATTGTCGACTACGAAAATAAATTTAAATTACTAACGACTCTTTAGTCCCATAACAGTAAGGAGAGACAAAAAAGGATTTGTGTAGTAAATAACAAAACTATAAACTAGACTGTAGACTATATACTAGAATAAAGACTACACTATAGAATATAATATAGGTAAGACTATAAACTAGACCTAAGACTAGACTATAAACTAGACCTAAGACTAGACTACAGACTCGACTATAAGCTAGACTATATACTAGACTATATACTAGACTATAGACTAGACTATACACTAGACTATAGACTAGACTATAGACTAGACTATAGACTAGACTATAGACTAGACTATAGACTAGACTATAG
>NW_025812937.1:0-2521 GCF_022045245.1 Lucilia cuprina
CTAGTCTATAGTCTAGTCTATAGTCTAGTCTATAGTCTAGTCTATAGTCTAGTCTATAGTCCAGTCTATAGTCTAGTCTATAGTTTAGTCTATAGTCTAGTCTATAGTTTAGTCTATAGTCTAGTCTATAGTCTAGTCTATAGTCTAGTATATAGTCTATTCTATAGTCTAGTCTATAGTCTAGTCTATAGTCTAGCCTATAATCTAGCCTATAGTCTAGTCTATAGTCTAGTCTATAGTCTACTATACTCTAGTCTAGTCTTTAGTTAAGTCTATAGTCTAGTCTATAGGATACTCTATAATATTGTCTAAGTATAATCTGTATTATTGTCTTTAGTATAGTTTATAGTCTAGTCTATAGTCTAGTTTATAGTCTAGTTTATAGGTCTATATGCTAGTCTATAGTTCATAGTTTAGTCAATGGCTAATAGTCTATAATTTAAAATTTATTAATTTGATTTTAATGCATTTTTATTAAATTAATTTTTTTCTTTATTTTTCTTTGCAGGTAAGAATTGAATTATGATTTTATCTATTTATGGGTCTTTTTCAACTACATATAAAGTAGATAATCACATATATATATAATTTAAAAGTCGTCATATGAACATATACATGTACATACATATACATATATCTCTTTGTATGTGTTTATCTTAATATCTAAAAAATATCTCTGGTAAGTTGTATTTTAAACAAAATCTTTTCATTTCTAAAATTTTCTATGAACTGAATTTATTTACTTCTCAATAAAAGACTTTAACGAAAGACTCTTAAGACTCTTTCTTTATAAAAGCAAATATTTTTCTATTTAGAAAAAATATAAAACCATTAATAGATAATAATAGATATTTAAATATAAAGTGAACAAATTTAAGTCTAAAAAGATTTATATATTTTTATTTAAAAGCTATTTAGAGTTGTTATATTTTATAGATTTTTAAATATATTTTCTAAACAACATATTCATATTTTCCCATATAACAACATGAGGTCCTTTTCTAAACAAATAAATAAATTGATTCCTGGCTGCTAAGGAAAGTTGCAGTAAAATAATAAATATTTAAAATTTTAAATTTTATATAAGAAAGCAACAGCGTCTCAAGAAATAACATGTACTTGTTCTATGTGAACATCAAATACAATTGAAAATTCATCCAACTTTCCAACCCTGTTTAAACTATGAAAATTTGCAAAAAAAAAAAAAAATCTGTGGGTGTGTGTGTTTGACTAAGAATACTTGTATTCATGCGAGTATTTGTAGCAAAATATTTATTTTTTTAAACAATTCAATAGATATAAATTTTCTTCAAGTGGTTTCATTTATCCTTGTAACAAAATATTATGGTTTATTTGATGATGTATTTATGGGAAATCTGATATACATACACACGTACTCAAAGTATGTAAATATGATAATAATGTGAATTTAAGTAAGTAAAATGTGACACTTTTCTAAAGAGATGTTACTAAGGAAGATATATAATTTTCTGATGAAGTTATAGAATATAATACGCATGTAGACTATAGAATAGATTATTGATTATGGTTTTCAAAAAAATATAATCACAACATTGTTTACGACTTATGATAGATTATTAAGACCAGACTGTTATCTAGTCTAGCCTAAAGTGTAATCTATAATGAAGTCTTAAGTATATAATCTATTCTTAGTTTAGTCTATTCACTTTTATTACGTTTTGTCTATAAGCTTGTCTATAGTATAGTCATAGTAAAGTCTAGACTAAGCTACAGTAATGTTATCAGTTTAGTATACATTCTAGTGTCTTATGTATAGGCCAGTCTAGTCTCCTGTTTACTATTCAGTTTGGTATGTAGTTTTGTCTATATACTAATTTATAGTCTAGTCTATAGTTTAGTCCATAGTCTAGCCTAGTCTATAGTTGACCTTACAGTGTAGTCTATAGTGTTTTCCATATTTTAGTATACAGTCTAGTTTTTGATGCATAGGTCAGTCTAATCTTCGGTCTAGCTTTCAGTATAGTATACAATCTTGTATATAGTCTCGTCTATTGTTAAGTCTTTAGTTTGGTCTATAGTCTAGCTACTAGTCTAGCCTATAACCTAGTCTACAGTGTAGTCTACAGTCTATTCAATAGTAAAAACGAGACTAAAGTTGAATTTACTGTGTAGTCAATAAGTAGTTTATTATTCAGTCTAGTTTCTTATGTGTAGACTAGTCTAGTCTTCAGCCTAGTCTATAGTCTAGTGTGTAGTCTAGTCTGCAGTGTAGCCTATAGTCTAGTCTATAAGCTAGTCTATAGTGTAGCCTATAGTTTAGTTTATAGTCTAGTCTATAGTCTAGTCTATAGTTTTATCTATAGTTACCATTATAGTCTAGTTTGTGGTCTAGTCTATAGACTAGATTATAGACTAGTCTTATCTATAATCAGGTCTTTAGTCTAGTCTATAGTCTAGTCTATAGTCTAGTCTATAGTCTAGTCTATAGTCTAGTCTATAGTCTAGTCTATAGTCTAGTCTATAGTCTAGTCTATAGTCT
>NW_025812938.1:0-1614 GCF_022045245.1 Lucilia cuprina
CTAGTTCAGTTCTAGTTCAGTTCTAGTTCAGTTCTAGTTCAGTTCTAGTTCAGTTCTAGTTCAGTTCTAGTTCAGTTCTAGTCAGTTCTAGTTCAGTTCTAGTTCAGTACAGTTTAAGGTTTAAAGCTTGGTCGAATGAGCAACGTGTTAAACTTGACGAAGACGTAATAATGATTAAACACATTATGATTTGCAAGCTTCGAAAGTTTAACTAACGTGGGCGAGAATTAAATTAATTTGTGATATGTTTAATGTCAAAACATATCATCGTCGACCTTGCAAGGCCTTGTTGTATATTATTTTTTTAATCCATAAAATCCTGTTTTCAACCACTACACAGATAAAAACCTTAACCACCGCATTAACTGCCAACGCAAACAAATTTTTTATTTATTTATTAAATTTCATTGATTTTATCATTAATTTTTTGGCATTTTCAATTAATTCTTTGATTTACTGTCAAAAGTAACAAATAAGATAACAAAACCAAAAATGAAAAAAGTTTTCCCCAACGATAAACCCACTTAAGTTTCAGCATTTAACCACAAATATTTATTGAAAAATAAGAAAAACCAAAAATGGCTATAAAAAATTGTAGATGCATCATTAATTATAATTCCAACACAATTTATCTTTATACACACATCATTTGAAGGCCGACACGAAAAAAACAAGTAATCAAAACAATAAAAATAAAAGCATAAAGTTAGAAATTTGTAAAAGAATAACATTTGAAACGAAATAAATAAAAAACCGAATAATGTGAAAAGAAAATCCCTTCCAGTCAATCTTTTTTAAAGGGAACCTGTAAAACTTTATTAAACTTTCATGGCCTACTTTTAAGCATCTTTAAAGGGAAAACAGACTTAACAGTTTATTTTATGATATGAACACATTAATAATGTACTTTTTTAAAAACATAAAATGTTTATAATAATGGCCATAAAATAAAAACTCAGGAAAATCTTAAAATTTTGCATTGGCAACTTAAAATAGCTCACCATACCCACTCCATAGCACTTACCTTTTTTATTTGCTTTATAATTCTTGTAGAGCAACGTCTTGCTATAAAAGCCGAAGAAGTGGAAAAAAGGAAACAAAAATTATGGTCATATTTGTTATGTGAATGAACAACAAATAAAATTGGCCCTATTTAACACTCTATGTGGTCAAGCTCACCAGAGACAATTCAAGGGAAAACAGCAAATATAAAACCTATTTGATTTTCCAGCTACTTTTTAACACCCCTCCCCCCACACTCTTGTTTTGCACAAAAGTAAACCTCAACTTTTGGAAAAGTAAAATAACTGAAAGAATAATCTATTGCAAACAGTAAACAAATAAACTTATCATAGTACCCACAGGAATACCATTTTGAGCATAAAGAGAGAAAGATGGATAGAGAAGAAAAACATTACCAATCAAGCTACCAAACCCATCTCCAGTGTATAAGCTGGAAAAATACACATCGAAAAAAGATGTAGGGACTAGATGTAAAGTAGAACAGAACTAGAACTGATCTAGAATTAAACTAAAACTGAACTAGAACTGAACTAGAACTGAACTAGAACTGAACTAGAACTGAACTAGAACTGAACTAGAACTGAACTAGAA
>NW_025812939.1:0-1364 GCF_022045245.1 Lucilia cuprina
TCTATCTATCTATCTATCTATCTATCTATCTATCTATCTATCTATCTATCTATCTATCTATCTTTCTATCTATCTATCTATCTATCTATCTATCTATCTATCTACCTAATCACAATTTTTGGGTACCATTCTAATACCACATACAAGTAAGTACTTATGTAAATATAAAAATGTTTTTATAAGTTCATGTGTAAATGTGATGATGTAAACAAATTGCTGTAATGGAGAGCAAGTGAGAATAGGTTGTTCGTCTTTCTATGTAACTGATACTCAGACAAATATACACCCATACAAACAACCAAACACACACACACATTCCTAAATAGCAATGAAAAGTACTTCACTTAAACGTACTTCTACACAAGAAAGGGTAAAAGGTAAAAAATCTACATACATTCTTCTCCTGCTGTTGCTTACTCCCGCTGCTGCTGTGTTTACTATGACGAAGATGTTTCTTTCCGTTGTTGTTTATTTAACTCAATAAAATAATTTTATTATATCGTTATTATTTTGTTTTATATTTTTCTTAATATTTGTTTATGTTTAACATCACTAACACTTTGTACAGAGTAATATAAACAAACACAAGATGAAAACAACAAAAAAAATATAACAGAAGAATATTATTGTACATGCAAATAAGATTTTTTATTAAAAAAAATGTTTCTTTCATTTGTTTACATTTAAAGAGGCGTTATTACTTTTCATGTCTAGCAGAAGTTCGTGATTGGAATTGTTATTATTTTAATTATGTTCTTGTTGTTTTTATTGTGCACTTGTTTGTTGTATATGAATGGTGCAGTAGTTTGAACGAAAAATATATTGACTTATCATATTGAAAAAAAACATAACAACAAACATATGCTTCCAACTAAATTTTAGTTTTGAATTTTGGATAAAAATCTGTTTGTATGTTATGAACTATAGTAGTGTTGGCTAATAAATATATTTCATTTTTTTTATAAACAAATCAGTGTTTTGTTGTATTGTAAATAAATTTACGGTTGGAATTAATCAAAATTATTTTGGGGTTTTATTTCACTTAAAGAATGTATAAATAGAATAAAGGGATTTTTATGGGAATTTTATGTCTGTTTTCACACATAGAAAATTGCACAATTTTACAAAATTATAAAAGGTGTGCAACACATACAATATACATAATACTAGACTAAAGGCCAGAATATAGAATAAACTAAAGTCTAGTCAATACTAGAATATACTACAGACTAGAATGTAATAGATACTAGACTATGGACTAGACTATAGACTAGACTATAGACTAGACTATATACTAGACTATAGACTAGACTATAGACTAGACTATAGACTAGACTATAGACTAGACTTTAGACTAGACTATA
>NW_025812940.1:0-1032 GCF_022045245.1 Lucilia cuprina
GAACTGAACTAGAACTGAACTAGAACTGAACTAGAACTGAACTAGAACTGAACTAGAACTGAACTAGAACTGAACTAGAACTGAACTAGAATTGAACTAGAAGTTAAACTAGGACTGAACTAGAACTGAAAATATTAATTTTTAATATGAAAAATTTTATGAAAAAACTTATTAAGTATTTTAGGTTTTGTAATTATTCGAAAATAAATATGCATTTTATTTGTTGTCTATTATTATATTAATAATATATTTAAGTGTAAATATAAATTTAATTAATTTTACTACAAAATTAAATTTAACTTAAGGCAAAATATATTAATTAAATAACAGAACGTTTATTAAACAAATAAATGGTATATGACACCTGAAAGAAGTCAAATAATAAGAGTGGTATGTAGTGAAGCTTGTTTTAAAATTAAAAATAAAAAAATTTACTTAAAACCAGTGAAGGCCAAGTATAATAATACTTACATATGTATGTATATGTTTTTTTATGTTTTCATAGAAAAAAAACATAACTTTTAACTATCACTTTTTTTGCTTTATAAAAATCATAAAAATTATTAAAAATTCCTACTGTTGAACTGAACATTCAATAACAGTTGTCCATACATACTAGCAAAAATTTATGACAGAAATTCTTGGAATATTTTTAAACTGAAAAATATTTATGCACTCAACTCCTGACAAACCATACAGTTAAACCCACACAGAGAGAAACTGTACAAACTGAAGCTTAAAGAATATTGATTTTTTAAGCCAAATGACTGTTTGCAAAATGACACCAAGGACTAAAAAAATCTCTTCTTAAAAGTATAGAAATATGTCTCACCGTAGAGCGTGACACAACTGTAGACTTTTAAAGGATTTAGTTTGTCTGGAAATCTTAAAGAAAAATACTAAAGCTTAAAAGCCAGCTATATATAAAGAAAAAAGTAAGTAATGGAATGTAACCATCAGTTGGTCTCCAAGGTTGTAAAAGTGCAATAAAATATAAGTTGAAGCTAAAGTCCCTCCGGAAAGTCGCCTACA
>NW_025812941.1:0-1337 GCF_022045245.1 Lucilia cuprina
CTATGACTAAACTATGACTAGACTATGAGTAGACTATGACTAAACTATGACTAGACTTTTTAACTACTGAAGGTATACTAAATATATGTTTCTGTTTTAAAATCTAATATCTACATTTTGGGAATAGTGTTCATAGGTCGGACATGTCTCTTAGAAATTATTATGGTTTTTTATTATATATGTATATATGTAGCCTATCTTTTTTACCCTATTTATTACTTTTTTCTTTTTAATTTTTATTTATTTCTTAAACAACATTTTTTTTTCTTTCCATCATATTTGATATTTTTTGCGTTGATTTCTGACATCTGTCTCCGTTTACATTAAACTAATACATACAAACACAAAGATAGACAACAAGCAGCAATAACAAACAAAATTTTACACTCGAGCTTCTAAACGCCCACAAATATTAATACAGTAGGTGGAAAAAGTAACCAAACACCAATTCTACAGTTCAGTATGAAAGTACAGATATTTAAGATAAAATAGTGAAATTTTACTCTTTGTAAAACCATTGGTTTTGTTTTATTTGTATAGTGCATTTATGTATCTGGGTATATTTCAGTTTATATTTCTTTCTATGAATTATGAGGTCCTTTTGTACGTACTAGGTACATAGGTATATTCTTTTAAAAAATATCTATGTATTTATACATCTGTGTGTGTGTTTGTTTATTTATGACTTGTATATCGCTGTTGACATTTTCTAGCCTTTTTTTATAGAGTTTTTTCTTTTTTTATTCTGTCGTCGCTCTTTTTTCCAGTTTGTAAACAGTGCAAATGATTGTATATCATATATACTTTTTTATAAAAAAAAAAACTTTTTTGTATTGTGTTGTTCATATGTATTTTGATTCATTTAAACAGATTTTTTAGTATCTCTTGCTTTTTATTTAAACATTTGTCTACTCATTTATGTCACTTTTAGGACAGTTAAGATTTTTTTCTTTTACTGTTCACTGTCGCATTTAGTTTTTTATATTTATGATGGGGTTAAATGTTTGCGATATTTTTATACTTCACGTCTTCACAATCATTTTTCTTGCGGCCGTTTTGTTGGGTTTGCCAAACAGGCAAAAGAACCCATTTCAAAAATGTTGACGGAAAAATAACACTTACCTAAAAAGAATGTAGAAAAAAATATGAGATAAGAAAATGTTGTTATTTGTTTAGATAAATCAAAACGAATCATTAACACCCACATACAATAAAAAAATAAGTGCCGAACTAAAAATGAACTAGAACTGAACTAGAACTGAACTAGAACTGACCTAGAACTGAACTAGAACTGAACTAGAACTGAACTAGAACTGAACTAGAACTGAACTAGAACT
>NW_025812942.1:0-2026 GCF_022045245.1 Lucilia cuprina
CCTCCTTTCCTTCCTTTCCTTCCTTTACTTCCTTTACTTCCTTTCCTTCCTTTGCTTCCTTTCCTTCTTTTCCTTCCTTTCCTTCCTTTCCTTCTTTTCCTTACTTTTCTACCTTCCTTTCCTTTCTTTCCTTTCCCTTTATTCCTTGTATTCCTTTCTTTTTATTCTTCTTTTTTCTTCCTTTCTTACATTCCTTGCTTTCCGTTCACTCCATTTCTCCCATTCCTTTCTTTCTTTTCTTTCTTCCTTTCCTTCTTATAATTCTTTCCTATTCTTTATTTGCTGATGTTTAAAAGGTCTTTAAACGTTTCGAGGCATTTTACCATTTCTTAGAAAAATCATGTTGTCGCAAAAAAGACTATATTTTCTTTAATAACACTATCGATAAACTTAAGCATAGAAAACTTATAAACTAAACACAATTCTATCCTTTATCTTCTTTATTAATATTTTCAAACAAAACGTGAGCAAAACAATTTCCGTAGTTAATCTATTTTAAAGTTTATTTTCTTAAACAGTAAATTAAATATATATGCACATATCTTTAAAACCAAAAATGGCCCTAGGAAACATTATTAATATTTCACAACAATAAAAATTTTTCACATAAATTTATCCCTTTTTACACATCACGATAATCCTTGCAATTATTATTATTTTCTTATTCCCTATCGGTTTATAGGACTACGCTTCAAGCTGAAGTTTTATTCTTACACCATCAGCTGCAGAGCTGTATGAGTTGGTAGGGCACTCATATCAAATTAAAGCGTTTTTGACCTCAATAATTTTACGCACAACAAATTGTAATATGACACCCTCAAGAGACAACAACGGCAAAAAATAAACACACACTTCAGGAAAATAATCTATATAGAAATACATATACATGTAAAATCTCTGTAGAGCGAAGAATCTGTCCCCAGTAAGTAATTTAAAGTTTGGCGCTAGATTCTGAAGTAGTTTATCCCTAAAAGATTAAAAAACTACTTCTAGTTTACGATTCAAATCAACATCTAAGTGTCTACTTTCTAGATTACTAAGGACCATTAAAGTAATGTATGATTCATTCTTTTCTTTAAAACTATTACAAAACTACAATATAATCAAAAATTATACATTCAATTGAACACTTCTAGGAAGCCGTTCACATTAACACTCTCTAAAACAACTGGGTGCTAGAACATGTCTGTGTATAGGTGTTCATACATACGCTGGGAAAAAAATTAAACTTCTTATGTAAAGGGTCAGTGGACATAAATTTACAATACACACGTACGTAACAGGAAAAGACTAAACATAAGTTCTGTATACTACGTGCTTCTATATGAATGTGATATCGAATAATGTAAGACTTATAAAGGAACCTAATATTGTAACTTATATTAGAAGTAAAGTTAAAGGAGGGTTGTTCACAAAGAAAGACACTAATCAAACAATGATTTCGAATGAATTTAAACTGATTCAATGTGTAACGACACAGGACTGGACAATAGACCTTCTCTCAAACAACCCTCGCATTTAGTTGTGTTAATGTATTATTATGCATCAATAACATTTGTACTGGCAAAAATTTTGAACAAAGCAGAAAAAAAGAAAGAACAGCCAGAAAAAAAACTGAGTAAAACTGCCTAATTTTCAATTAGCAAAATACGTTGATGTGTCTGGAATATTGAAGATACATTTTGTAATACGAATTGAAGCCATTTGTACATGGGCATACATGAACAATAGGGTAGTTTGTTCCGGAGTTTTCTGAAAACTAAAAGCAGCCTAAGTCTATAGCCAGAATCACAGAGAGAAGAACAGGATATAGAGTGGGCTACATACTGGGCTATATACTAGAATATAAACTAGACTAAAGAGTAGACAATAGACTAGGCTATAGACTAAAGTAAGCTATACACTAGAGACTATATCTACTAAAGACTAGACTATAGACTAGACTATAGACTAGACTATAGACTAGACTATAGACTAGACTATAGAATAGACTATATACTAGACTATAGACTAGACTATAGACTAG
>NW_025812943.1:0-2781 GCF_022045245.1 Lucilia cuprina
AGTCTAGTCTATAGTCTAGTCTATAGTCTAGTCTATAGTCTAGTCTATAGTCTAGTCTATAGTCTAGTCTATAGTCTAGTCTATAGTCTGGTCTATAGTCTAGTCTGTTGTCTAGTCTAGACTACAGAATAGACTATAGACTAGTCTATAGACTCGTCTCAAGTAAGTCCATAGATTAGTCTATGGTCTATTCTATAGTCTATTCTAAAGTCTGTTCTATAGTGAAGTCATTAATCAAGTCTATATACTAGTCTATAGACTAGTCTATATTATTGTCTATAGTCTGTCTATATTGTAGACTATAGTCAAGTCTATAATGTAGTCTATAATCTATTGTATAGTATAGTATAGTCTAGTCTATAGTCTTGTGTATAATCTAGTCTAGTCTAAAGTCTAGTCTATAGTATAGTCTATAGTCTAGTCTACAATCTAGTCTATAGTCTAGTCTATAGTATAAAGTATAGTATAGTCTATAGTCTAGTCTGTAATAAAGTCTATAGTTTAGTCTATAGTCTACTTTTTAGTATAGTCATTAGTCTAGTTTATAGTTTAGTTTACAGTCCAGTCTAATCTAGTCTACTGTATGCTCTAGAGTCTAGTCTATAGTCAAATCTATAGTCTAGGCCTGTCAGTAGTCTAGTATAGTCTATGGTCTAGTCTATAGTGAATTCTATGTTATGTTTTAAGTCTTATCTGTAGTGTAGTCTGTAATTTAGCTATTGGTATTCATTTTGGATTTCTGATTGGTCCCGTTCATGTTTTTTCTATTGTGAAAAATCACCAATAACTAGTCCAGTCATCTTCTTAACTTTACAGCAAGTCATCACCATCATTATACTCAAAGTCATTTATTTATTTTAAACTAAGAATCCATTGTTACTGGTAACAAAAACTGTAAATGAATAAATAGTAAATCGATATTTGTATGCTATCATACTTGAATGGCTATTACTATTAAAGTTGAAAAGATTTTTAAACAAAAAAATATATATTAAAGGCTCTTGAGAATTTAGATAAAAATTTCAAACCGCTTGTGATGGTGAAAATTGTATTCTTAAAAAAGATTATTTATTCTTAAAAATTAAAGTATTATTATTTTAAATAAATAGTTTTAGGTGTTAGTTAGTTCAAATAACTTTTATAAAACTATTAAGTTTCACTTCCATTCTAGATTGTATGCTAAGCCATTGGCATTCATTCTGGGACCCTGTACTGTTTTCGTTAGTTCTATATGTAAATACATATATGTTCCATTGTATTCTTCTTTTTTCAAACTTAAATCCAATAAAATTCTAAACACTATTGAATTTTTTAACAAAATACGATATAAAACTTGATATAGAGAAAAAGAGTAAAATGAAACTTAACTGAAATGTAAAGTTTATACTAAGGTTTAGATATTTAGTATAAAAGTACACATATACAGAGACAACAAAGATAAAAACGAATAAACATACACACAAACAAACTACAACAGATTAAGGCTGCAAATATATTGAAGGAATATAAAAGTTCTTTAGAAAATAAAAATTGTTTTAGAAAATAAAGAATTTTTTAAAAAAATGTCTTAAATTTTGCAAATTTTATCAACGTTGAGAAAATTTTAAAAAATTCTGTATATTTTATAAAAACATTAGACAGTTTTCTTTAAAATCCTTCAGAAATTATTATTTTATCTCTTCTAACAAAAAAGTTATTAAATATTTTCAAAAATTAGTCCCTAATAAATATAACTCATACGCACAGTTGGCGGAAATTTGATTTTATTTTTATTATTGAAAATGTAAACAAATTTTAAAGCCAAAACCTAAAACTATTTAACTTTTTCAAAATAAATATTAAATCTTTGCTTTTCTCTAACATTATCCCCCTAATAGTCTTGACACCCAACAATTTGTATTGTATTTTTGATAATAAATTCTTTTTTATTTTATTTAACAAAAAAATTTACACACACACACACACACACACACTATTTTAAAGACATATTGTTGACAATTTTTTTAGCTAAACTAAAAAAATAAATATTTCTTTCGAAAAAAAATATATCAAATAATATAACAACTTTATTTCTATAGTAGCAAGTGAGCCAAAGAGCGGATGACAGGGAATGTTTAAAAGACTTGATTTTAAAAGCAACTGTTGACACATGGTATTGAAATGTCACACACTCAACTTAGCTAAGAGGAGGGAAATGAAATTTTTGTTAGACATTTAAACAGCCACTTAAGAGTTTGGGAATTTTTTTCTTTAAACGAAACAAAATATTTCAAGAAACACAGAACCCTTGTAACCAAAAGTATTGTCCTGAAATAAAAGCCAAAAATAAACATATTTTAAGAAAGCTGTTTTATTAACAAAATAATTTTTTTTTGTAAAAAAGCTTTTTACTTTAAAAGAAAATCCATGTAAAAGCTCTCTGGATAAAAAATAAGCTTTTTATTAACAAAATACTGTTTCTATGAAAAAACTTTTCACACCAAACAGACTTTTCGTAAAACAAGGCTATTTTCAATAAAGTATTTTTAATAAAAGCTTTTTTAACAAAATAATTTTTATATTAAATATATTAAAAAAAAAATTCAGAAAAAGAAAGTCTTTAGTCTGGTCTATAAGACAGTTATCAAAATGCTGTAAACGACTGGATTACGGAATGCACTATGTCTATCAAGACTATAGTCTAGTCTATAGTCTAGTCCATAGTCTAGTCTATAGTCTAGTTTATAGTCTAGTCTATAGTCTAGTCTATAGTCTAGTCTATAGTCTAGTCTATAGTCTAGT
>NW_025812944.1:0-1065 GCF_022045245.1 Lucilia cuprina
GTCTATAGTCTAGTCTATAGTATAGTCTATAGTATAGTCTATAGTATAGTCTATAGTCTAGTCTATAGTCTAGTCTATAGTCTAGTCTATAGTCTAGTCTATAGTCTATAATCTAGTCTATACTTCAGTTTATAGTCTAACATTTAATAGGGTCAGTTGGTAACATATTAATTTTCTATTTAAATTGCAAATTAATTTAATATTTTAGCATTTTATTAGCAACTTTAACACCTGTTGTCAGAAGTCGAATGTTTATAATTAATTTTGTTTTTGTCATATCAGGCAGTTAAATGACCCCGATTTATTATATAGACCAAATATTCTTAAATTTTTATAGTTAAATACCTTAATTTTGTTAAAATTTTTGTTAAAAATAATTCATAATTTTTAATGACATTGATTTTTTTGCTTTTTTGAAACAAGTTCCTTAAACAATTTTTTTTACATAAGAAAAAAAAAACTAACAAGTGTCTAGTTGTCTAACAGCTTAATTTAGTAAATTTTTATTAATAATAATAAATTTTGTTGTTGTTTTTAAAATAAATTTAACTTTTATAAGCTTGTGGGTTATTAGAACATATTGCGGATTATTATTTGTGATATATAAATAAAACTTTATAACTATAAAATATAAGAATAAGTATTAGAATTAAAAACTGTTTTTTTAATAGTCTTTTTGTGGACATGTTTAAATGAAAACCCAGCAAACATTTTGTTAAAGAAAAAGGCGAAATTACAAAATGCTTTTGATATTTTATTATTTTATAAGTTCTTTGAATTTTGAACAATCAGCTGTTGTTTACACTGACAGTCAAAAATAGTTTGACGGCGTTAAAAATCGTTTAACAGTAACTTTGTAGTACAAAAAGCAATGAAAACCACGAGACTAGAATATAAACTGTACTAAAAATAGACTAGACTATAGACTAGACTATAGACTAGACTATAGACTAAACCATAGACTAGTCTATAGATTAGACTATAGACTAGACTATAGACTAGACTATAGACTAGACTATAGACTAGACTATAGACTAGACTATAGACTAGACTATAGACTAGACT
>NW_025812945.1:0-1082 GCF_022045245.1 Lucilia cuprina
AGTTCAGTTCTAGTTCAGTTCTAGTTCAGTTCTAGTTCAGTTCTAGTTCAGTTCTAGTTCAGTTCTAGTTCAGTTCTAGTTCAGTTCTAGTTCAGTTCTGGTTTGGTTATAGTTCAGTTCTAGTTTAGCTAATAGTTCTTTTTAGTACATTTATTTTTCCCAGTTCTCATACCCTTAGATGTGGTTTGATATAAATTCTCTGGTTTGAATTTCGAATTATTTGGCATGTAATTACTTATTAAATAAAAATTATATATCATACCACAAAATGCCGTCAGTAGATTTTATGTCATTATTGAATTAAATTTTATTAAATTTAAATTAATATTGGAATTAAATATTCTCTTTATCGAAAGTGCAAGTACAATGTAAGGTAATTTTTATATGTACATTTGCATGCAGGATATATTTAAAAATAAATATGGGTAATAATGAAAAAACAGTACGGTAGAGGCAAAAATTATATTTGCAATATTTTTATTCCAACAGTTCCAACAATTTTCCAACAATTTTACATTTTTATGTTTTACATGTTCTATAAGTAGTTGCTATATTTTTGCACTTTAATTCTTTATTTTAAAAATAGCATTAACACTCACTATCAATGGGACGGATTTAATAAACAGAATTAAATATGCTAATGAATTATTTATTTTAAATGCAAAAACAATTGTGTGTTTGTCGTTTTAAGGAATTTATTCATAGTTTTGTTTCCCCACACGCCAGACATGGTTGCAGTTAAGATTGTTATTCAGTTTCAAATAAACAAAATGTTATTATGTATTTCTCATTTGGAGTGCATTTTATTGCTAATTTATTATGCAAATTCCCTTAATTGGATTGTATTTTAACAAATGCGAAAAATTGCAATACAAAGGGAGAATACATTGGACAAATGCGAAATTAGTGAAATATTTATTATTAAGAGGAAAATGATAACAAGGTAATTTTTATTAGATAATTAGGTAATTAGATAAATTAGAACTGAACTATAACTGAACTAGAACTGAACTAGAACTGAACTAGAACTGAACTAGAACTGAACTAGAACTGAACTAGAACTGAACTAGAACTGAACTAGA
>NW_025812946.1:0-1458 GCF_022045245.1 Lucilia cuprina
GTTCAGTTCTAGTTCAGTTCTAGTTCAGTTCTAGTTCAGTTCTAGTTCAGTTCTAGTTCAGTTCTAGTTCATTTCTAGTTCAGTTCTAGTTCAGTTTTAGTTCAGTTTATTTATGTTTTATTTTTTATCAATTTAAATGCTTTGTAGTTGGCCAAAAGAACAGTGTTGTCAAAGATACTTGGTATGTATGTCCCTGTTTGTCATGTCGTTATTTTAAATATTTAATTACGAAATTTGTTTTTATTTAATATGTTTTATATAAAAACTGACTTACCAAAAATATGTAGGTACTTTCTCAAAGAATTGCAATAAAATAGCTTTACTACTTTTATAATTTCTCACCACTTTTTTTAAATAACACTTTTTTCAATAATTAAACAGACCATATATTGAGAGATACATATCTCTTAAATAATAATTTACTCTTACTCTTTCGCTCTCATAATAAATTATTTTTATTTCCTTTTATTTCGCATTTTCTTAAAACATTTGCACTTGCTTTGTAATTTGGTTAACTTTATTTCCTCTTTGCTACAAAAAACAAACAACCGACAATGGATACATACACAAAATAAACGAACGACACAATTCAACAATAAAACAAAAATAACAACTGCGCTGCCGGCAGAACTGCAAATTGTGAACAGATTTAAAAACACGTATTTCTCATTAAATATTAACTTTTTTGCAAATATTTTTTAACATTATGATTAAATAACTATTAATTTATATTTATTTCATAAAATTATAATTAATTAAACACTTTTTAATACATTTAAATGATTTTAAAATTGCGATACTATTAAGACGTACACGCACCGTAAGAATTGCAAAAAGAGACTGAATGATGGATGCGGATGAATGTGCAATAAAATAAAAGAAGTGAAGCTGTTGCGGAAGCTTTAACAAGTTAAAAGAGTCGTCGTATAGTGAATGAGAGGAAATTGAAAATGAGCTTTTTAGCTTAGGAATGCAAATTATTGTTGCATTGAATTTTTGTATTTCCTTTGAAAATAGCTTTGTACAGGGAAAAATTTGTTGACACATACATACATATGTACATAATTGAATTAATTTTTTTTAACAAATTAAAAAAAAAAGTGTTAAAAAGTTAAGAAAACAATAAAAAAATTAATAGATTTTTCTTAATATATTGAAAAATTAAAAATTTCTATAGAAATTAATTTATTTATAGTATAGACTAGACAATACTAGACCACAGACTAGACTATACACCAGACTATGAACTTTACTATAGGCCAGACTATAGACTTACTACAGACTTCACTACAGATTAGACTTTAGACTAGACTATAGACTAGACTACAGACTAGACTATAGACTAGACTGTAGACTAGACTATAGACTAGACTATAGACTAGACTATAGGCTAGACTATAGGCTAGACTATAGACTAGACTATAGACTAGACTATAGGCTAGACTATAGACTAGACTA
>NW_025812947.1:0-2441 GCF_022045245.1 Lucilia cuprina
TTCAGTTCTAGTTCAGTTCTAGTTCAGTTCTAGTTCAGTTCTAGTTCAGTTCTAGTTCAGTTCTAGTTCAGTTCTAGTTTAGTTCTAGTTCAGTTCTAGTTCAGTTCCTTAAAATTTATTTTACTAAATACGTATCATATCATAAGTTCGTTGCTTATCAACCAATACATATTTACATTTTATTATCCTTTGACAAGAAACCTTACGATATGATGGATGAGTTGTCTGCAAGTAACTGTAGATGTGTATTTTCACATACAAATCTATACATACACACATATAAAACAACACATTAATTTATATTTCTTCACATACACAACATATAAAAACTTTAGTCCTTAAATTTCATATACATACATACATACATACATACATACATACATACATACATACATACATACATACATACATACATACATACATAATATACAAACGATGAAATCGAGTTAAATTGCATATGTGTGGGTTAAAATCTTAAACATTTTTACGGTTACCAAATATAATTTTTATAAATGACTTTCAAATTTGTTTGATATGTTATTTTATATCTAATGTGTATATACACCAAAGTCTGTGGCATATACACACATGATATAAAAATAAAGGATTTCATAAAAATATATACTACATACATCTAAACAATATCCTTGCTTTCTTTTGATAAACCCTTACTTGCACAACACACTTTCGAACAATAATAAAATTTATGTGTGCATGTGTGTATTTTAACCCACATGTATGAAATTACATAGAGAAAATAATATACATAAACAAATATACAGTTTGTATGTACATTACTTGGGTATATATATGCTTTTGTCTTTATGTATTTATTGTTTTTGTATAGAACCGATGAAAGGGTAAATTGTGAGGGTGGTTTTTGGTGGCTGTCTTATTTTCGTTTATGTATGTATGTATTAAGTTGTTGTTTGCTATTGTATACCCATATGGTTTAATGGCTTAAAACTTCAAATGTTTTTATATCTAATGTCCTTTTTCTGTAATTAAATTTGAGAATTAATCAGTTATATATGAACTAGTTTAATAGCAATTTTATATCAAAATCAACAAGATTATTATTCAATGGTTGGGTCCCTGAGATATTTGAACTAAAGAAAATGTCCCTAAAGCTCCCACCAAATCTTTTCCCCAAGTGCGTAGTTTTTTTTAATTAATTTCTCTGATTTAGGCCAAAACAATTATATTTCATAAATTAACCCTAAAAATAATATAAAAAAACAACAACTAAACTAAATGCAACTTAGCGCCCAAAGAGGGAGACAGAGTAACACAGAAAGGACACGCCTTTCGACTTTTACTACATGGAAAACTGGACAATAAAAAGGCATGTCAAATAGCGCTTAACACTTGCCAACCTTTGCGTGTCTCCAAGTATATAGACCAAAAACAAAAAACATCTGTAGAAGGTTACAATTAAAATTGAACTGTATTAAAGAGAAAATAAGCAACAAACACGCGAAGCGTAAAAAGCGAACTAAAAAAGTATAGCGCAACAACAAAAATCGAAAATGAATAAAGGGGTTTTTGTAAAAAAATGTCCTTTCATACAACAAACCACATATTTAACCTTTTTTAGGAATTTTTTATTTGTATTTGTTTTTTGGCTAAAAAAAGGAAATGAAATAGAAAAAAAAAACGTGAAAGTAATTAAGAGAAAACTAACAAAACTAACTAAAGGGTACCAGAGGATAGTGTGAGTAACTATTATTAGAATAAAAAAAAACATTTTACTAACAATAGCGTAGGGTGTGTGGGTGAAAATACAAGTTCAAGTGCCAGGCATTAAAAAAAGAGTTTATATGTAAATGTGTGAGTGTGTGTGAGTTCTTAGTCCTAAGGACAAAGCAAAAGCACAGCGATAATTGTTAATATAAATTTGGGAAAAGTTTAGTTTTTGGTAGAAATCGACCGACCATAAGTTTTTTTGTGAAAGGTCTAGAAACGGAAATTATTGTGCGTTTAATTGTAAGCGTTTAACTCTTGAATTGATATTTTATGATTAGAAAACGTTGGTATAAATATTACAAGGAAGTGTTTAAGAGTTTGTAGAGGGTGCAGTGAGTCGCAAATAAAAGCTTAAGGGTTAGAAGATGCGTTGTGCATTAAAGTATTTTTTATCGAAATAGAGTTAGTATTTGGGGTTAAATATTTAATAATGCTTAAATTAGACTTTTCGATAGATTTTTTGAGATTAACTGGTTTTAGGTTGTTTTCCTAAAGGTGTCTTAAAGAGGTAGTCCAACGGTCGGAAAATTAGGAAAAACTAACTAACTAACTAAAAAACTTGAAAATTTTGAACTTTTGAACCAGAAAGATCTAACTAACTAACTAACTAACTAACTAACTAACTAACTAACTAACTAACTAACTAACTAACTAACTAACTAACTAACTAACTAACTAACTAACTAACTAACTAA
>NW_025812948.1:0-2231 GCF_022045245.1 Lucilia cuprina
ATAGTCTAGTCTATAGTCTAGTCTATAGTCTAGTCTATAGTCTAGTCTATAGTCTAGTCTATAGTCTAGTCTATATTCTAGTCTATGGTCTAGTATATAGTCTAGTCTCTTTTCTAGTCTATAGTCTAGTCTATATTCTAGTCTATAGTCTAGTATGTAGTCTAGTCTATAGTCTAGTCTATAGTCTAGTGTATAGTCTAGTTTATAGTCTAGTCTATTCTATAGTCGCATTCCATACCAGTCTATAGTCTAGTCTATGGTCTAGTGCATAGTCTACTCTATAGTATAGTTTATAGTCTATTCTATAGTATAGTATAGTTTAGTGTAGTCTTTAGTTAAGTCTATATACTAGTCTTCAGTGTAGTCTATGTTCAAGTCCATAGTTTAGACTATAGTCCATATTATAGTCTTGTCTATAGTCTAGAACATAGTCTAGTATATAGTCTTGTATATTCTTCTCTATGGTATTGCCTTTAATGTAGGCTATAGCCTAATCTATAGAATAAAATATTGACTATTTTATTCTATGGACTAGTCAGTATTCTAGTCTGATGTCTACGCTACAGTTTGATATAAGACCTACCTTTAGTCTAGTTTGGAAGGTAAAGCTCCAAAAATTTGAAAATTTTGCTTCGGTTTGTCATTAAATATTCCCAACCTCACTACGTCCCTAATGAAATCCCTTAAGGTTCGTTGTTAGACCTCCATTTTCCTTTGTGAATACATTTTAACTGAAATTTATTTAATGACAATAACACTTTTAACCTTCTAGCAAATAACGTCCTTCAACTTAATATATATATTTATGTATGTGTGTGTGTTTGTATGAACATTTAATAAATGTAATTTTATTCAATTATTTCATTATAATTGAAAATCACTATTGTCAAGTGTCATTTAATTTGCAACAAATTTTGCGAAAACATTTCAAAAACTAGTAGTTTGTAATGCATTCATGTGTATGTACGCAGGCAACTTAAATAAAATGGCATAATTTAACATTTAAAAGTACGGCAGAAAAGTAGTGGAGTATTTAAAACAGTGGTCAACATCAAGAGCCCTAGAAGAGCTAAAATTGAAATGTGTGTGCTAAATAGGTTTCATAAATTAATAAATTATGGAGTATAATGTGCACTCTTTGTGTTGTTCTCTGCAGCTGAGGATTGTCTACAAGCTCCTTTTATAACACATTAGTTCTAGTTTGATATTTATTTATATTTCAAGTTGATTTCGTTTTATTTTCTGTTTCATAAATAAACGTTCACCTCATTTAACCGACAACAAATCCTCTTAATTGGTTTATAAAAACCGCATATTAACAAACACACAAAAATAAATATTAAGACAAACTGTTCTTTTATACATTTTTGCAATTTCGAAAAAAAATTGTTTAAATTTTTTTCTTTATGGTTTGTGTTTGATATAGTTCCAAATTGCATGACAGTTGACAGTTTATAATGTTGTGAGACGCACTTTGTTTTCGATAATAATAAATTCACTAGAAGCAGTCATTGTACAAAGAGCAGAAGTTAAAAAGAGTGAAATATTAAAGCAGTAATAATCAGGTACATATATTTAATGCCGTTAAAACTTGAAGTGTATGCAGTTCTTGTAAACACGAAATTAATCGTAAGCCTACGCTGCTTAAGAAAATTGGTAATTGAAATGTTAAAAAATAACAAAAATATGTTAACAATTTGTTATAATAAAAAGAAAAATTCTTTAATATTCACAGTTTAATTAATACGGGCTTTCGTTAAAGCAACACATAACTGCAGAACTATTATATGTAATAAGTTATAAATAAAAGATTTATTGTAAATACTTTTCTTTAGGGTTAAAACTGCGCAAGCTTTGAAATTTTAAATAAAATTCCTTAAAATAAAAAATTAAAAATGTAAAATGTCACTTCAAACAAAAATTAATATAAATCATATGCCCCGTGCTACACAGATTAAAAACTGTAATTTAAAAGGACCAGGCAAGAAATGGAATTCTTTAAAAATGAATAGTGATGAGCATTAAACATACGAATTCAAAAGAAAACAGGGCTGGTACTTATGTAACCACTTCAGTTGAATGACTTATCCGTCCGTACGATAAATAAAAATGCAACTATCTATCTAATTAACTAACTAACTAACTAACTAACTAACTAACTAACTAACTAACTAACTAACTAACTAACTAACTAACTAAATAACTAACTAACTAACTAACTAACTAACTAA
>NW_025812949.1:0-1291 GCF_022045245.1 Lucilia cuprina
ACAAATTCAACATCTGACGAGTGGAGTGGTCCGGTCAAAACGGGGTCTCTTTGATTCTACTTGACAGTTCGCGTGTAGTGAACTACCACGTAAACCAACCAACCATTAACAAACTGATAAATGGTGAACAAAAAAGATATAAAATTTGATAACATGATACAGTGTGACTTAAAAAAAAAAACAATTTAAAATAAAACATGTTTAAACCAAAAAAAGAACAATAAAAGAAAGTTATAGGTCAAGGTTGTTAAGTTATAGAGTTTTGGAATAGTAGGTTAAGCCTACCCTAACTACAAACAGCGTGCTTATAAATCTCTTGTGTGTATTAATGTTTAATAATAATTTTTTAAATTTATTACTTAAGTTTCAAAATAAATTTACATATCACGGAGGTTTTGACATTTTTCATGCTGTTATGATTTTTGTGTTTTCTTAAACCACATAATAAACTCGCAATTTTATATGTTTATTATTATTTTATATTTTTCTTTTTAAATTGTCTGAATTATGTTATTTAAGTTTAAAGTACACAAGTAATTAAATGAACAATATAACAAGACAAAATAAAAAAAAAATCATAACAAGTCGAGTGTAACATGTAACAATTTTGAACTCATAAACAAAACCACAAAATTTCCTAAGAAATTATTTAAACAAATGAAATACTTACATCACCAACTTCATGTTTAATAACTTCCGCTGCTTGATAGACTTCTTCTTTCTTGGAAATGTCCACAACATAACCTTTACAGAAACCACCACATTCTTCCACCATTTTGACGGTCTCATTGATGCCTAAAAGTATAAACAACATTATGTAATAAACTTTTTTGTAGTTCTATTAAAAATGCATTCATTAATTATGTACCTTGTTTATTTATGTCCCATATTACTACTTTGGTACCCATTTTTGCCAAACGTAGCGACAATAGTCTACCCAAACCACTGCCTCCACCAGTTATTAAAGCAATATCACTGCATAGTTCCTTTTCAGGATAACCAAAAGCTAAATAGTACAAGTCCTGAAAAAAAGGGAAAATATATATAAAATATTGTTATTCTAAAGAGAAAATATATCTTAAATAATATATTCCTATAATCGGTTTATGTTTAGACAGTGCTGACAGGTCTATACTTTAGAATATAGTATATTCTACAGTCTGGTCTATAGTTTAGTCTATGATTTAGTCTATAGTTTAGTCTATAGTCTAGTCTATAGTCTAGTCTATAGTCTAGTCTATAGTCTAGTCTATAGTCTAGTCTATAGTCTAGTCTATAGTCTAGTCTATAG
>NW_025812950.1:0-1804 GCF_022045245.1 Lucilia cuprina
TGAACTAGAACTGAACTAGAACTGAACTAGAACTGAACTAGAACTGAACTAGAACTGAACTAGAACTGGACTAGAACTGAACTAGAACTGAACTAGAACTGAACTATATATTAAGTATGAGATGACCAGAGTAAATGTAAAACTCTAAAAGGTTACTTTTAGGTACTTTTTTCCTTATTCAAGCGGTACCTTTTGATGTTTCTATAATAATGAATCTAAGAACAAAAAATAAAAAAATTGGACACCTGACTGAATGAAAATCTGTAGGAAAGTAATTTTGATACCATTGAATAATATATATTGAAGGCTTAGTGCATAAAAACGAAGAAGACGTATATGCTCATATTTAAATATTTAAAACAAAACAAATAACAGCAGCTAACTATTAAGAAATTTTCTATAACAAACATTTTCAAAATAAATGATTGTTTAATAGTGCGTGTAATGAATATTTCATAAATGTAGAATTATTAATCATGCCCGAGCAACAGCAGCGACAACAACACCCTCCTTACTCCCTCACAGCTTGCAGGATTGGTGGCTGTTTATACCATAAATTAAAGTCGCATAAAAATGTCATCAACATAAAGAGACCATTTAATGAATATAACTTGACATAAAAATGTCAAATACTGTTAAATTCGTTGAATATTTTAAAACAAACAACACTCAATACGAATGTGTGAGAACAAATGTACATCGAGGCGTATGATAAATTTTATTTAAATTAATAAAAACGCACAAAAATATAAATCATACGCACTGGTGTTTTTGTACATACACCCACACACACAGTTTAAAGTACCAATTATTGTGATGGGTGGAATTAAAATGGTAGATATTTAATTTTAATAAAATATTTTTTATATTAAACGGTTTAATTCTGAGCAAAAATCTGTTAAAAATAGTGTAAAAATATTTGTTTATTATTTTAAATTTATTTAACAGAAAAAACATTACATATTATTTTTTTGTATATTGTGCAATTTTCACTCTATACTTTAGTTATTACAAAACAATTTATTTATTCTTAGTATTGTTGCTTTTGAAGAATGATAAAAATTTCCATTGTCTCTAGCAAAGTCTATTTATATCAATTATTAAATGACCAGTAGCTTAAAAAATTTCTTACTATATCTTTTAGAAAATAAATAATTTCAAGTAAATAACAATCTCTACTAAAACATACTGAAAAACTTTATTTTATTAAAAAAAATCTTTCAAAAACTATTTGAATATTAGCAAATCTCTTTTATAGCCATAATAACAATTTAAATTGTTTATACATGCAAGAAAAAGAAATATAGTTTAAAATATATTTTAACATACTTCTAGTCACAAAACTTGCAAAAATACTGCAGACAATACAACAAACTAACGATAAATCCTTAATTTATGAATTTCAATAATTGTCAGAAAAAATAATTTATTTTTGAAAGAGACAAAAAAGTAAAATATAAACAAAAACAAATGATTTACGAAATAAATATGTATGTACTGTAAATCCTTTGTCGATTTACACACATACATTTGCAACAACAATTGCAATAAAAACATTATGTTCAAGGCAATGTAGCATAAATAAATATAAGAATTATAAACTGAGAATTTTACAATAATAATAATGTATAGTGGGGGCAAAAGGATATTAGACTATAACAAGAACTCTAGAACTGTACTAAAAGTGAACTAGAGCAAAAATTTAGAACTGAACTAGAACTGAACTAGAACTGAACTAGAACTGAACTAGAACTGAACTAGAACTGAACTAGAACTGAACTAGAACTGAACTAGAACTGAACTA
>NW_025812951.1:0-3571 GCF_022045245.1 Lucilia cuprina
ACTATAGACTAGACTATAGACTAGACTATAGACTAGACTGTAGACTAGACTATAGACTAGACTGTAGACTAGACTATAGACTAGACTATAGACTAGGCTATAGACTAGGCTATAGACTAGGCTATAGACTAGTCTATAGACTAGACTATAGACTACACTATAGACTACACTATATACTACACTATAGACTAGACTATAGACTAGACTATAGACTAGACTATAGACTAGACTATAGACTAGACTATAGACAAGACTATAGACTAAACTATAGACTAGACTATAGACTCGACTATAGACTAAATATTAGACTAGACTATAGACTAGACTATAGACTAGACTATACACTAGACTATAGACTAGACTATAGGCTAGACTATAGACTAGACTTTAGACTATAGACTAAACTTTATATTAGACTGTAGACTAGACTACAGATTAGACTATAGACTAAACTATAGACTAGACTGAAAACTAGAGTAGCATACAGCGTATACTATAATTTAGAAGACTATACTATAGAAAAGACTGACTCCTGTTACTGGTATACCGAAGGTATAGAATTCAATTCCATCCTGACGCAACAAAGGTTATAAAGCGCACTTTAGGCCCGATAGAGTCCATGGTGTATTTCATCAGATATTATGTATATACAGCATCCTTTCAAACTAACTTACATAAAATAGACTATAGACTAGAATAGAGACTATAGACAATAGAAACCATACAATTTTTATTGTTTAAACTTTATTTATATGTGTCTCAATTACATTTAAGTATATTACAAGTCATTGACTGTTTTATTTTATTGTTAAATATCTAATTAAATAGTAATCAATGTCTTTACCTGTTTTTCATTTATTACATATTGATGTCTTTTTAAGTTTAATTTAATATTATTATTAATTATACTAAGCATAACAGTTATTAAATGTTATTTATTTTAATTCATTATAGGAGGATTCCAAAACCTATACAAATGCCAAATATTTGGAAAATTTCTTTGAAGAGCAATTGGCCAAATGGTTACCAAGCTATGCTAATAAATCAATCAATGCCAATAATGCCAACAGCATATTGAACAGTGGACCAGGCAGTGCACTCTCAAATGGTAATAACAATGGCAACAATAGTAATTCAGCATCAACATCCGCCTCACCAGCACCCGGTGCACCATCACCTTCTTTAGAGAATGGCGGTCGTAAAAGCAGCAATTCAGCCATGTTAAATATAAATACGAATAGTAATGGCAGTAGTGCATCAACACATCGTTCTGATGACAATAATATCGATGATGGGTGCAATCCGGCTAAGAGACAACGTAAACAAACGGAATAGGGTAAGATTATTGATGAAGAAAATCTCAATATATTTATGGAAATTTTACAGAAAATATAGCATTATGCCAATGTGCAACAAATGCAACAAGATAATACATGATAGAAACATAATTAAAACATTTGTAGATTTGATATATATATTTGATAAACACAACAACAACAACATCAGTTAATATATTAATTATTACAAAATATTCAAATGTCTATTAAGGTAAAATGAAATGAAAAGAAGAATTAACAATTAACAAACTAAATACGTTTCTTTAAAACGTAATACATACTACTATTATGGACATTTAATAAAACTTTCATATCAATTTCTGATTAAGAAAATTTTTGAATTAATAACGAAGGAATTAAAAAAAATATAAAATTTATTATAAAGAAAAACAAACAGGAAAGACAAAGTTTAACTTTAATTTTAGAAGAAAAAAAACAAACAACAACATGAAAAAATATATTAAACATTTTTTAAGTCTTATTAAAAAACTAAAGACTAATGAAATTATTGTAAATTAAACTAAAAATAAAACAAAAGAAACGAATAAAAAAACACATTTAAAATAAAACTAATGAATTATATTATGATGAAATAAACAGTAAATTAAAAAAAAAACAAATTTAATTTTCTTTTTGTAATATTAATTGTGTATATAAACTAAATTTAACTAAAAGTAAAACAAATAATTACAAGAAATGAAATAATATCTACTGGTAATGAAATCATTAATTTATATATCTAACACAACACAAACAACAACCATTCATAATAAACATATTTATATAGAAATTTAATAAATAATCCCTTTTCTATTATTTAATTATTTTCTTCTTTTTAAAACTTCAAGACAAATATCATTTATCTTTTGTTTTCTTTAATAAAAATTTGCTAACAAAAACCACAAAAATTCCCCTATTGTTTTCAATTAACTTTTCTTTTGTGCAACAGTGTTTTTTTCTTCTTGTTATTGTGATAGTTTTGCAAAGTAATTACAAAACATTTTTATATAAATATATACATACATACCTACTTATTCTCTCTTTCTCTCTCTCTCTCTCTCTGCTTCTTTATGTATAAAATATATATTGAATTTTTCCATTACTATTTCATTCATTCTTCATTAAACATTTTAATTTAAAAAAAAAAATGAAATTATTATTTAAAAATATGAAATCTTAAAAAAACACACTTTTTTAAATATGTATACGTTTTATAACTTAGAGAAGACATTATTTTTTAAGATTTATTTTCTTTTTCTAAAAAAATAATAATATTTTTTTTACTTATATTATTATTTCTTATTTTATTTATAATATTATGTAATTAATTTAATGAAATATTTATTAATATAACAACAAAACAAACAATTCATGACAATTTTCTAAGAAAACATTTACATATGTACTTTAATAACTTTTAAAGAATACAACTTTTTTAAATTTATTGTAATATTATACAAATTCATTAAACTTTTAACAATTGACATATTACTGGTTATTTATAAATTTATAACCCCTTTTTTCGGAAAACCTCCCATTAAAGATTTTTTAATTGCTATCTTTTGTAAATTTTTTTGAAGCGTTACACAGACGCTTAAAGTCGAACTTATCCAGGGTATATACTTTAGTGTTATTTAATTATTTTTTACAAGGATACAAAACCTTCAAACAGGTCGAAGTTGTAGACAGTTTTGTGGTTAATCCTTTCAGTGTACAAAATGTTCATTATTGTTTGAATACCAGAGCATTTTTTTCCACAAAAAAACTTTGCTAGTATTGCCAACTTTTTTCATTGAAAAACATAAGCAGTAAACAGCTGTTTTGCAAATAATACTTTTGTTAAATAGAATAAAAAAATACTCGGTTAAAACAAGATAAATTTGGAAAAGTATTTTTTCAAGTACTAAATAAATTTTCCGCTAGACTATACCTTGACTACAGACTAAACTATATACTAGACTATAGACTAGGCTATAGACTACACTATAGACTAGACTATAGACTAGACTATAGACTAGATTATAGATTAGATTATAGACTAGACTATAGACTAGACTATAGTCTAGACTATAGACTAGACTATAGACTAGATTATAGACTATACTATAGACTAGACTATAGACAAAACTATATACTAGACTATAGACTAGACTATAGACTAGACTATAGACTAGATTATAGACTAGACTATAGACTAGACTATAGACTAGACTATAGACTAGACTATAGACTAG
>NW_025812952.1:0-1695 GCF_022045245.1 Lucilia cuprina
CTATAGTCTAGTCTATAGTCTAGTCTATAGTCTAGTCTATAGTATAGTCTATAGTCTAGTCTATAGTCTAGTCTATAGTCTAGTCTATAGTCTAGTCTATAGTCTAGGTATAGTCGAGATTATAGTCTATAGTCTAGTCTCTAGTCTAGTCTATTGTCTAGTCTATAGTCTGGTCTATAGTATAGTCTATAGTATAGTCTATAGGCTAGTCTATAGTCTAGTCTATAGTCTTGTCTATAGTTTAATCAATAGTCTAGACTTTTGATTGTTCTAAGTCTAAGTTTTACATAATATTAATAGTCTAAGTTCTTCATAACATTATTTTTTTCGCAAAACCCTAACATTGTTTCTGGCGGCGTATGATTATTTTTTATTTGTACAAAATTATTCATACCACCCTTAGTTAGGAAAAAACCAATTGTTAAGGGTTTCAAGTAAACATCAACAAAATTGATTTATATTAAACTCACTACTAAACTTGTGTTTAATTTTAAACAAAGCTAATTAAGGAGTTTAAATTACAGGTAAATTAATTGTTTTCAATTTATTAAATTCATTCATCAACTAACTCGAGTTCTGAGGACATATTAAATGACTTTTTTAATGTTTTTGTCATGAAAGTCATCATCAATTTAAAATGTTTTTTTTATCCTTCTTCATTAGTACCATCTGCAAGAAGACAAACTGTTAGTTTTTCATACAAATTTTAATTTAAGTTGAAATGAAAAAGTTGTCATTACTACATGGTTGTAACATGAGTATTTCGTATTTGTTGTTTTTTTCTTAAGACAAAAACATGATTGAGTAGTTTTAGATGAGTTTACATATGTATAAATTTATTTTTTAGCAGAGATAGAGAAAGTTTTCTTTCAATATTTAGATTTTAAATGTTTTAGTTGATAATTGTCATCTTAACCCACCCAATATATTATGACTCATGGAAATAATTTAGATACTCATAGCTCACCAACAGAACTGAACACTTTTTTGGTATATGTACATTCCAGATATTAACATGGTTTTCTTTTTTCTGCTTATTGCATGAGAACAAGTTCAAAAAAATATGCATTGTGGTGTAATTTGTAAACATTTACGCAGTAGTCTAAATTCTGTATTTTTCCATATTCTTCCACTTTCATAAGTCGAACTAGAACTGTACTAGAACTGAACTAGAACTGCACTAATATTTCTGTTTCATAATGTTTATATGTATTTACCATAATTATACTACTTATGTTAGAAAAAAAACAAAAATTTATTTCCAAACAATAATATAAATTTTCAAAATGTTAAACATTTTTTAATACAGAACTTACTAAACAATATGTAAGTATATTAAAATAATAATGTACATATGCTACAAGTTGTTATATGTTTTTATATACTTTTAAACTTAATTATAAATTCAAAACTCCTCCCACTTCAAGATATGCACAACACTTTTATTTGAAACAGCAACGAAAATAGTAAAGACTTAACTCATGTATAACTTTTAGTTATAACTTTTGGAAACAAAATTTTGTTTCAAAGCACAGGAATCACCGCCGCTGGTTAAGCAATAAAATGACCAGTGCAATATTGTAACTAGTCTAGTTCTAGTTCAGTTCTAGTTCAGTTCTAGTTCTAGTTCAGTTCTAGTTCAGTTCTAGTTCAGTTCTAGTTCAGTTCTAGTTCAGTTCTAGTTCAGTTCTAGTT
>NW_025812953.1:0-2016 GCF_022045245.1 Lucilia cuprina
GTTCTGTTCTAGTTCTGTTCTAGTTCTGTTCTAGTTCTGTTCTAGTTCTGTTCTAGTTCTATTCTAGTTCTGTTCTAGTTCTGTTCTAGTTCTGTTCTAGTTCTGTTTAAGTCCTGTTCTAGTTCATTCTGGTTCTGTTTTAGTCTATTGTAGTTCAGTTCTCGCCGTAATATTTTTTAATTAAATATTAATCATACGTCCTGCTAAATGAAAATGAATATTATTAAAACAAATTTTGTATAAACGTTTTTTTTATAAACTTGAATAAATAAGTTCCTCACATTTTGGCTTAAAATTTTCCACAGCAACTAGATCTTTTTGTTCTTATCAATAGAATATTATCCATCAATAGTTTAGTTATAAGTTACACATTGTAAGAATATATTAAAAAAATTGGCAAAAAAAACAACAATAACATAATACTTTGAAAGAATAAGTTTCGTAGGAATATAAAAATAAATAAAGAAAAATAAACAAAAATTAAAGCAAATAAAATAAATACAAATTAAAGACATGAGCCTTTAAACAAATAAGTAATAAAAGCAAGAAAAAAGAGAAAGAGAAGAATACTGTATAGTCAACAAAAACCCTAAACCCCTTAAACGAATAGCAAAAATAATGTTAATAAAAAACAAAAAAGAAATATTCAGCAAAATTCGCATAAAGGCTCATGTAAAGAAAATAAATAGAAAATAAAATAATCTTAAAAGCTCAAAATCTCTTAACTCTACTTATCATCATTAAGCAACAAAAGCAATATTTTTAACAAAATAATTTTAAAATTAAATTAAAATTAATTTAATAGTTTTATAACCTTAATAATTATTTACCTATAAAAATCATGCCTTTTGGTCGTAAATCACCTTTTGAGGCATTGGCCTTGCCAGGTGTTATGTTAGCCTATAAATACAGTCAATTTCGTCAAAGACGTCGTGAGGCAGCCAGTCGACGTGTTACCGAACGTGAATTATCAGCTCTACATCATAAGATTGTAAGTAAAAGTTTTAATGCTAATCTTATTATAGAATAAATAAAATTTAACTAAACTTTTTCTTTGTAATTAAACAAATATCAAAAACTATGTAAATATATACATACATATTACTTCTATCAAAGTTATAATCAAACTTAGCAAACATCCAACTTTAGAATGTGTGTCGGTTAGAATCATCTTTACGATATTAAGCAAATATATACTGCACTCAGCTTTTATAACAATAGAAACCAATATACATATATTCCCACTTTGGAAATGGTTATCCCTCATAAAACTTTTCCTGTAAACTTTCAAAATTATTGCTAGATTGCTTATGTTTTGCACCCTGCTGTATATAACTATATCTAGCTTTCTTGTCTAGCAAAACATTCATAATAATCAATTGATTTATAATAAAGTTCTTTTTCTTAATTTTTCGATTTTGCCCACACAGGAAACACTGGTAAGAGGTTGTAGTATAAGCGCTCTATAATTATCACAAATATTGCAAAACAAAAATTAAAGCTATTTAGTAATAAACACAAAAAATAACAATAATTTAAAGTTAAATTAAAGCTAAACGATAAATTTCACATTAGAATAGCATGTTTTTAGAATGCTTAACAAATATAAAATATTTCAAAAACACCATAATAAAGCTTCAAGACTAGTCTTGCCTCAAGAAAATATAGAATATAGTATTTTAAATTGTCTCAGTCTACACTTATAGTCATTTTATAGCACATGTCTATAAACTAGACTATAGTCTACTCCATAGTCTGGACTATATTCTATTTCATAGTCTGAACTATAGTCTATTTCATAGTCTGGACTATAGTCTAGTTTATAGTCTACTCTATATTCTAGTCTATAGTCTATAGTCAAGTCTATCGTCTAGTGTATGGTCTAGTCTATAGTCAAGTCTATAGTCAAGTCTATAATCTAGTCTATAGTCTATAGTCTAGTCTATAGTCTAGTCTATAGTCTAGTCTATAGTCTAGTCTATAGTCTAGTCTATAGTCTAGTCTATAGTCTAGTCT
>NW_025812954.1:0-2010 GCF_022045245.1 Lucilia cuprina
GAACTAGAACAGAACTAGAACAGAACTAGAACAGAACTAGAACAGAACTAGAACAGAACTAGAACAGAACTAGAACAGAACTGGAACAGAACTAGAACAGAACCAGAATAGAACTAGAATAGAACTGGAACAGAACTAGAACAGAACCAGAATAGAACTAGAATAGAACTGGAACAGAACTAGAACAGAACTAGACCAGAATTAGAACAGAACTAGAACAGAACTAGAACAGAACTAGAACAGAACTAGAACAGAACTAGAACAGAACTAGAACAGAACTAGAACAGAACTAGAACAGAACAGAACTAGAACAGAACTAGAACAGAACTAGAACAGAACTAGAACAGAACTAGAACAGAACTAGGACAGAACTAGAACAGAACTAGAACAGAACTAGAACAGAACTAGAACAGAACTAGAACAGAACTAGAACAGAACTAGAACAGAACTAAAACAGAACTAGAACAAAACTAGAACAGAACAGAACTAGAACAGAACTAGAACTAGAACAGAACTAGAACTAGAACAGAACTAGAACAGAACTAGAACAGAACTAGAACAGAACTAGAACAGAACTAGAACAGAACTAGAACAGAACTAGAAATGAACTAGAACAGAACTAGAATAGAACTAGAACAAAACTAGAACAGAACTAGAATAGAACTAGAATAGAACTAAAACAGAACTAGAACAGACCTAGATTAAATCTAGATTAGAACTGAAGCAGTCTATAGTTTAGTCTATAGTCCAATCTATAGTTTGGTTTATAAAAGTAAAATTAAAGAAATATATAAATTTTTTAAATAATTTCCGTTTTTCTTGAATTATTTCTTGTCCCCATTGTTCCCTTTAACAATTGTTTTTTGAAGAAATATTTTTTGTTCTTGTTAAGCAGTATTATTAATATATTTAGCTATATTATAAAATTAACTCAAACATGACATTTTAATACTAATTAAATCTGTCATTTAAAGTGACATGCGGTAATTTATGTCAACATTAAAATTATAAAAATCTAATTTAAACAGAAATTTACACAATGAAGGTAAAATAGAAAACAATGCCAAAGATATTTATTAAAACTTAATTAAACAATAGCAAAACAAAAGCAATTTGCTTAATACAAAAAAAACAATAAAAGAAAATCTTAAAGATATTTTATTATATTAAATAAATATAGATTGAAAACAATAATAAAAATTTCCATTGTTCTTAAAACTGCCACATTGTTCGAAATCTCCCTTTTTTATTCTCCCAAATTCAACCTTAATCTCATATTATTTACTTCTTTATATTACAGTGCGTATGTTTATTATTAATTTTGAATAACATAATTAATATTAATCATACGTTCATTAAGCTGAAAGCCTATTTCGTTCCTTTGTAGCCAAGAGATAGACTTTAATAATTGCGTTCGACGTGGGCATTATTCCTTGAAGTTATTTACTTCTATTAAGAAAATTCATTAATTTTTAGGCTCTTTTACCATATTTGACTTTTAAATAAAAAGATAAGTAAATATGTTTATTTATATAATTTCAAGGAAATTAATTTTCTAAGCCTTAAACATTTATCGATAATCCTGAAAAACCTTAAGAATGGCCACCAAACAATTGTAATAGTAAAGTCAAACTCACTAGTCTATAGTCTAGTCTATAGTCTATAGTCTAGTCTATAGTCTATAGTCTATAGTCTAGTCTATAGTCTAGTCAATAGTCTGGTCTATAGTCTAGTCTATAGTCTAATCTATAGTCTGGTCTATAGTCTAGTCTATAGTCTGGTCTATTATATAGTCTACAGTCTAAAGTATAGTCTAGCCTATAGTATAGTCTATAGTCTAGCCTATAGTATAGTCTATAGTCTAGCCTATAGTATAGTCTAGCCTATAGTCTAGTCTATAGAACTATAGTCTAGTCTATAGTCTAGCCTATAGTCTAGTCTATAGTCTAGCCTATAGTCTAGTCTATAGTCTAGCCTATAGTCTAGTCTATAGTCTAGTCTATAGTCTAG
>NW_025812955.1:0-2124 GCF_022045245.1 Lucilia cuprina
ATAGTCTAGTCTATAGTCTAGTCTATAGTCTAGTCTATAGTCTAGACTATAGTCTAGTCTATAGTCTAGTCTATAGTCTAGTCTTTAGTCTAGTCTATAGTCTAGTCTTTAGTCTAGTCTATAGTCTAGTCTATAGCCCAGTCTATAGTCTAGTCTATAGTCTAGTCTATAGTCTAGCCTATAGTCTAGTCTATAGTCTATAGTATAGTCTAAAGTTTAGTTTATAGTCTATCTATATACATAGATATGTATAATTATTTTCAAAACTGCATTATGGTCAATTATCTGTTAAACTTCAATGAAATTTATTTCCACATATTCCATAAATTTCAATCATAACTTCATTGTGTTACCATAACAATTTCACACAATTTGAATGCACTAAAATGAAATTAGAAATATAGACATATATTTTCATTATAAAAATAAAAAAAAAAAAATTGGAAAGACCCAAAGGAGACAACAGCCACCATATTAAGGATTTAATATTAATAAAAAAAACCCACCTTTAAAAGCTTATAACAAAACTACAAAAAAAAAACAAAATAAAGGATAATCCACTACTAAATGGTCATTAATATTGTGGAGATAAATATTTACCTTATGTAGCTAAATACACATTTACATATGTATGTACATATGTATGTATATGTAAATATACTTGAACATAAATATAAAAGTTTCTAAAACCATAAATGTTTGCTATAGGGATAGTGCAATCAAAGTTGTTGTTACTTTTTTTACTTTTGTTTTCTCTATAATACTTTAATATTACACAAACTCAACTAAATATTGTCTTGTTTGTTTAATAGCTGATTTAATAGATTCCATTATTATTACTGACTAGGATGATGCCTAGTCATTGTCCTTTATTTTTCACAATCAACACTAATCTGCTGTAGTACAGAGAGGAGAGAGAGAGAGAAAAAAAAACCCAAAACCTACAAGAATAAATAAACTAGTACTAGTACCGCCACTGCTATAACTAGGTTTAGCTATAACAAACAAATAGCAATAGCAGCAGCAGCAGTAGCAGTAGCAGTATTAGTATTAGAGTATTATTTTGAGCAGCTATATTGCTATCAATAACCATCAATACAAATATAATACAGACTATACAACAACCAGTCAACCAACCAATATATAACCAACATTACACAGTTATTCACATGCATGCATGAACACATTCATTATGCATATTCATACGTTCATACATATGTATGTATGTACTAAATAACATGCCATACATATGAGTATTTATAGTCAATGAAGACATACATTTTAATTGTTTTCCGTATAGGCAGCGTATCTGTCTGTCTGTCTATTTAGCTGTCCGTCCATCTTTCCATTTATCTATCTTTCTCGGAGTTTCTGTATTTATTCACATTAATACATATTTACCCGAACTCATACACACTTTGTGTATTTGTGTAAATTATGTGTATGTGCAGCCAGTTGCACAAATATACCCTTTAGGGAATTTTATGAGAGCCTAGCTATATGCAGCAATTTTTGTCGAGAGATAAGTTATCGGATAAAGCGGTTTAAAAGAAAAAGATAGATATTTAAAAGTAGAATTTTTAATATAAAACAATTTCAGTAAAATTTAAGTCTTATTAAAAATATTCTATACTAATATACGCTTATGTATGTCCCCTTCATCTGGATGCTTTCATTATTTGGAATTAAATAGAGTGAACAATAAATAAATAGCACTCGGTAACGATGCGCTCCTATGTCACTATAAAGTCTAGTCTATAGTCTTGTCTAAAGTCTAGTCTACAGTCTAGTCTAAAGTCTAGTCTAAAGTCTAGTGTATAGTCTAGTTAATAGTCTAGTCTATAGTCTAGTCTATAGTATAGTCTATAGTCTAGCCTTTAGTCAAGTCTTTAGTCTAGTCTATAGTATAGTTTATAGTCTAGTCTATAGTCTAGTATATAGTCTAGTCTATAGTCTAGTCTATAATCTAGTCTATAGTCTAGTCTATAGTCTAGTCTATAGTCTAGTCTATAGTTAAGTCTACAGTCTAGTCTATAGTCTAGTCTATAGTATAGTCTAGTCTATAGTCTAGTCTATAGTCTAGTCTATAGTCTAGTCTATAGTCTAGTCTATAGTCTAGTCTAT
>NW_025812956.1:0-1301 GCF_022045245.1 Lucilia cuprina
AGAACTGAACTAGAACTAGAACTGAACTAGAACTGAACTAGAACTGAACTAGAACTGAACTAGAACTTAACTAGAACTTAACTAGAACTGAACTAGAACTGAACTAGATCTGAACTGGAACTGAATTAGAACTGAACTAGAACTAAAGATGAAATATTTACAAAGATGAAATAGTTACAAAAATCTTGTTCAAACCTTTCTACTTTTATTAGAATGTATTACTTTTAAACATTGCCTCAAATATCCTCTCAGTGTCTTTCCAAAAAATATATATTTTCAATTTTGCACAAAACACACCCATCTTTAATAACTTTGACATGTATAATATCTACGATTATTATTTTCATATTGTGTAATTATGCCACCCATGTATAAAAGAAGCAACAAAATCTAAAAAAAAAAAACAAAACTTATAGCACACATTAAACAATAAATGCTTTCATTTAAATATCATAATTGCATTTGCCTTTAACGGCATTTGTTTTTATTTTTCTCTTGGTTTTTGTTTTGAAATTCTATCAGCATAACGGAAACGGAAAGCTAAATACAAAAGCGAAATAATATGTATGACAGACATTAAAATGAAAGTCAGTAAAAACTATAGACAAAAGTCACGCAATGTTTTGCAAAAAGTTACAAACAAATACATACACACATACTTGAACATCATCTTGACAACACAAATCTACATATACAAATATTAAATGACATTCACTTCAACACACTCAAAGATACACACTCATTTCTCAAACAAATTTCTGAAAAAACTAAAAGTTTTTTTTTCTCATTTTTCTGCTACTTATCTATATGAGTATCCGTAATAGTGTGTTGTATAGATTTGTAGATACATAATAGCTGAAAAATAAAAAGAGATACAAACCTATCATAAGTATTATCTATATGTGTCTTTGTTGGATTTTATTTCATTTCGTTTTTCATTCACCTTTTATGTATACTTTTCTTAACCACTGTATACATATAAGGTGGAAAATATTTTTAATATGAGGAAAATAAAAGTGATTTTTGATGGTTTTGTAAAGCATACATAAAACGTTTTGTGTCAAGGTGGATATTAATCTCGTGGCTAAGAGTTATCTGCAAAATAAATATTTGACGCTAGTTTTTTAACAATAATACCTTATATTTAAAAAAAAAACCTTCAACCTTACTGTTTTGTTTTAATTCAGTTGTACTTCAATTCTAGTTCAGTTCTTGTTCAGTTCTAGTTCAGTTCTAGTTCAGTTCTAGTTCAGTTCTAGTTCAGTTCTAGTTCAGTTCTAGTTCAGTTCTAGTTCAGTTCT
>NW_025812957.1:0-1936 GCF_022045245.1 Lucilia cuprina
TGAACTAGAACTGAACTAGAACTGAACTAGAACTGAACTAGAACTGAACTAGAACTGAACTAGAACTGAACTGGAACTGAACTGGAACTGAACTAGAACTGAAATAAAGTAAAAAGATACTTATTATTATTACCTCCTATTTCTTATTAATACTGTATTGACGTTGTTATTTCTGACTATATGTATTTTTTATTTTTTTTTTGACGGAAATATATTGCATGCCTATGTGTTGTTGTACAAATATGCAAAAAGTAAATGAAAAATGTTTGAATGTTTTCAGTACCATTAAAAAGCTGCTGCCAATTTCATTTCAATGATTTTGTGTTCAGTTCTCAATACTTCGGCTAAAAACAAAAAAATACGTAAAGTAGAAAAGTAAAAATTTACAAAACAGCATAAACCAGACAAAAAATGTATAAAGTTCCACAACCAAAACATGATTGTAAAAAGAAATGTTGTTTATGTTTACCAGCAATAGTTTGTTTAAGCAGGCTCCTCTGACTCTCTCGTTACACACATGCTGTTTCTCTTTAGCAACAATTTACACTGCTTGGCTGGAGTGTGTTTGTGTGTATATGTTTTATTGTGAAGAGTTGTAAACAAAGTTAAATTTATGCTTACATTACATTACAACACGTTTATACATTTTGTTTTGCTGCTGAGTTTTTTTTTTTATTTTCATACTTTGGGAATTAATGGCTGTTGTAGTTTTTTTTATTTTCGTTAAAATTTGCTGTAGTTGTTGCCTTTTTGTATTATTGCAGCCATTGCTGCACATAACTCTTTATTTGTATGTGTCGCATGAGTCGTGCAATGGTTAGTCATTACTTTAACTAGTGCCTTACTTTTTATTTTTTTTTTTTTTTTGTTACATTTACATACGTCTGTAAAACAAGAATGTTCTGGGCGAAATGGAGAAGGTTTGCTAAATGTTTAAATGTTTATAAATAAAAACTTTAAATTTTTAATTTTGAAACAGTTGCAGAATAAAAATTCAAAGAATTGGGTTCTTTTTTCTGTGAGAAATTTTTATATAAAACTTTTAATACAATTTCAAATTTTATTCAATGAATTTTAAACTTACCTTCCCTTCTTTTTTTAATTACCACTATCTTTGTACTGGTATCGGTGTATGCACTTGTGAAAATATGTGTGCGTGTGTCATAAAAACATTAACTGTTTAAGTTTTTTCAGTTGTTCTTTTTTCTCTGTCTTTATTATTACTGTTATAAAACCCCATTGAGCATGTTAATTGTTGCATATTTCATTTATACCTTTACATTTTCCACTTTCTCTGTTGCGTTTTTTTCACATTGTTTTTACAGGTTTTAATGGTGTGCGTGTCTTCTATATAACAACAGTTACAAGAACAAAAAAATTGTTCATTCTAGTTACCTTTCATTTCCGGTTTAAACATATTCATCTCAAGTTTAATTAAGCTTAAGGCAAAGTGTAAAAAATGACAAAAAAGAGGGAATATAACGCCATTTAATAAAGAACAAGAAAAAGTAAACAATTTTATAAAATAAAGGACAGGGAAAGCTACTTGTGGTGAAGTTTATTTTCAAGAATAATACATTTTTTAAATTTCTTACAAAATAGTAAAAAATTTGTCAAATGCCTTGAAATGGTAAACGATATAACAACGTTTTTTTTAAACAAAATTTTTTATAATTAAATAACAATTATACGCCTCCGTTTCCCTTTATGCTGAAAAAAAAAACTGAAAAAAAAAACTATTTTCATCTTTTTTCAATCTAAGATACTAATAAACTATAAATAATAAATAATTAATAAAATATCTTAAACTTTAATCAATTTTAAAACAAAGTAGTATGTTTATAGCGGATCCAGCGCAAGTCGATAAGGCAGTGCATATGTGTATAGCGGTTCTAGCGCAAGACGATAAGGCAGTGTATATATGTAGCGGTTCTAG
>NW_025812958.1:0-1079 GCF_022045245.1 Lucilia cuprina
AACTAGAACTGAACTAGAACTGAACTAGAACTGAACTAGAACTAAACTAGAACTGAACTAGAACTGAACTAGAACTGAACTAGAACTGAACTAGAACTGAACTAGAAACGAACTAGAACTTAATGTTAAGCATTTATTTCATTTAATTAAATTATTAGCCCTTTGCAAAAACTAAGCTAGACAAATTTAAATAACTGACCCCTGCTTCACAATGTTGTCTTTGCAACATAGAAAATGTCGAAACTCCACCCATTTGTCATAGGACATGTCTAAAACAAACGTATGTATCATTTACAAAATAAATAAACATTCCTAAAGAATAAAATGATAAAATAAAAAAATGTTATCCTAGAAAATTTAATTAATTGTTCTGACATACTGGCATGAAGAAAAAAACTACACCTTTGGCATGAGTCAGCTACAAATATCTGTAGAAATCAACAAAGAACAAAAGAAAAACACAATTTTAAGGCGTTTTTTGCCACAACTTGCAAACATATAAATTATCTCATTAACATTATAAGATTTAGGGTTTGATTTTTGCAACATAAATTTATATTATATGAAAAACTGCCACTACAAGTAAATACTACTGCGGCAAAATATTATTATTATTATTCTAAATATAATTTATTATTTACAACAATAAGATTGCAATTTCCTCTTGTTCTCATCCTTTTGTTTTCACTTGAGTGTTTAGAAAATTTATGGGTTTTTTGTATTGGAACGGGAATTCTAAGATATAACTTTAAAAAATATAAATATCACAAACAGAATTCTTAAAAACAATTTATGAATATATTTTAAAAAAATATTTATTATTGCTATTGTAGTTTTTGATGTCAAGTAAAGGTTCTCTGTGCTTAAAAAAAATTTTAAAATAATTCATTTCTTTTACCATTTATGCCCCGTATTCAATGTTATATTAATATATTCTTGTTTAGTTCTATTTCATTTCTAGTTAAGTTATAGTTCTGTTCTAGTACAGTTCTAGTTCAGTTCTAGTTCAGTTCTAGTTCAGTTCTAGTTCAGTTCTAGTTTAGTTCTAGTTCAGTTCTAGTTCAGTTCTAGTTCAGTTC
>NW_025812959.1:0-1864 GCF_022045245.1 Lucilia cuprina
GTTCTGTTCTAGTTCTGTTCTAGTTCTGTTCTAGTTCTGTTCTAGTTCTGTTCTAGTTCTGTTCTAGTTCTGTTCTAGTCCTGTTCTAGTTCTATTCTAGTTCTGTTCAAGTTCTGTTCTAGTTTAGTTTAGTTGTAGTTTAGTTCAGTTCTAGTTAATTACTAGTTCATTTATTAGAATTGTAAAAGTTGTGCAAAATTTTTTGTTGGGTTTACTTAAACATTTTGAAAAACATAAAATAATTTTTTGTGTTTTTGTTAATTCAACAATGACTACTGACTGCTAGTGCGGGTGTTTATAAATACAATCAAATACATGTTTAGTACGAGACTATAATGTTAACATAACAATAAATATAGCATACATATAGGCAAATAAACTTGTACACACATACTTAGTCATGTACCCACTCATACATCCACATATTTATTTGTTCAAAGTGTATAAAATTATCTCTATATTTATGTATGTTTGTTAGTCATCTTGTATGTGAAACAAATACTATATTTTTCCTCTTTCATTCATTTTTATAAAATGACAATAAATTTGTGAAATAAATAGTCGATATGGTGCAAAATATATTTGGTTAGAGATTTCAACATGAATTAAGCAGGCAATATGAATTTTAGCGAAGGCAGAAATAAACATATAAATAAATTTGATTTTTTCAAGAGGAGGAACAAAACAAAAAAATAAAAAACAAATGAGTCTCTGAGAGCCTGTAAATTTAGGCAAATATATATTTTGGTGGAATTTTCTAAAATGTATTTATAGGCAATTATTTATATAAATTAAAAGTTAAAACAAACATTAATTGTGTCTAAATTTAGGCAAAACTTGTTGGCTGTTAAAACAAAGACAAAGGAATTAGAAATTAAGAAAACTACTTATTATCTAAACAACACTGTTTAGGGATTTTGACATAAAGAACCTAAAACTAGGCAATACTTTTTTATTTCAATATTGACAATAATACAAAAACTTTGGTAAACTTTAGCAATAATTAGCTACAAGGGAGTTAAAGTTTAGTTAGTTTCCATTAGAAAAATTTACATACATACATATATATGTTAAAAAATCAACAAAAACTCTAAATTAAAGATTTAACGGAGGCAACATTATCCAATACCACTTAAGACTTTAATAGTTTAAAAAAATCAAATTTAATTCATAAAATAGTTTCTTTCCCAGTAATAATTTACTTACTATAAATTACTTACTAATTGCTAAAAAAAATTTTAAATTTAAAATGCCGCACACACAAAAATTGCACCATAAATTATTGGGACTTTTTTCAAGAAACTACTTGAAATTCATTTCAAAAATTAGAAAATTATTAAGAAAATAAATTTATTTAAACTAACACATACAAAAAATTGAATATGTAGATAAAGCAATTGATAGAAAAAATTTAAAGCAATTAGAGTATTCACACAATATTGAACAGTGGAATAATTAAAGTGTGTAGTCTAGAAAAGAACTAGAATAGAACTAGAATGGAACTAGAACAGAGCTAGAATAGAACTAGAACAGAACTAGAACAGAACTAGAACAGAGCTAGAATAGAACTAGAACAGAACTAGAACAGAACTAGAACAGAACTAGAACAGAACTAGAACAGAACTAGAACAGAACTAGAACAGAGCTAGAATAGAACTAGAACAGAACTAGAACAGAACTAGGACAGAACTAGAATAGAACTAGAACAGAACTAGAACAGAACTAGAACAGAACTAAAACAGAACTGAAACAGAAGTGGAACAGAACTAGAACAGAACTAGAACAGAACTAGAACAGAACTAGAACTGAACTAGAACTGAACTAGAACTGAACTAGAACTGAACTAGAACTGAACTAGAACTGA
>NW_025812960.1:0-2040 GCF_022045245.1 Lucilia cuprina
AACTAGAACAGAACTAGAACAGAACTAGAACAGAACTAGAACAGAACTAGAACAGAACTAGAACAGAACTAGAAAAGAACTAGAAAAGAACTAGAAAAGAACTAGAACTAGAACAGAACTAGAACAGTTAGTGAAATGGTATCCTGTGAGTTGGTCTCTTTAGTCTTAAGACCTTTTTGCATTTTGCTTTTTTTACTTAAATTTACCATTTAATTTCTACTTGTAGGTAATTTATCACATACAGGTACGAATGTACATAAATAATTTAACTACTAAGTTAAGCTTAAACTACCAACAACTTACATACCATGTATGTATGTATGTCAGACGGTACTAACAGCTATATTTACTATTATAGCAACAACTACAAAACGACAACTTATAATTAAAACATTAATGAGTTTTGGGTTTTCTTGTTGTTGTTTTTTCCTCAAAAGTAAAAGAAAATAATATGAAAATATGTATTACAACACTCTAGTATTTTAAGAGAAAAAAATTTACAACACGAAACTAAAATTTGTGTGTCTCTTACTAAATTAACCTTTTAGATATTATTTTAAATTTTATAATGGAAATTTCACTTTTATTAACTTGGTTAAGTTATTGCTGTTGCTGGCAAAATTTTGATTGTAATTAGACATGTAAACATTATAATAAATTAAACTTGTTGTTTTATATTATTGTCGTCATCAGTTTTGTTAAGAGTCGAAAGAGGGCAAAAGGGTGTTTGTTGTTAACTTGGCTTTAATGGAAGTGTATGTAAAGAGTTAAATAATGTAAGACGACTTTCATTGTTATTAAGCAAAATTAACGTTCAAATATATTGTTATGTAGTTTACATTAATTATATTTGAAATGTTTTTGTTTAAGAGAGATATTAAATAAGTTTAAAGGTTAGTAGGTGGAGCTTTTATAATAAAGCTTTTCTTAACTTTTGAACTGAGAAATTATTTTATGTTTGCTTTTCATTCCAGTTTTATTCTTGTTCATTTCTGCTTCTGTTCTCTAGGTCTACCTTAGTGAGCTTTCTTCAAAAGGAAGTTTTCCATTTTGTAATTTAATTTCTTTCTCTTTCACTTAGTTTCTTAATGTTTAATTATTCATAAATAGTTTTCATTTATTTTACAAAACATTTTCATTTTTGTAATGAAAACACCCTATATACTACATGTAAATTAAATACATATTTAATTCAATTATCTATTTAATTGCCATATAAAACAAAATGAAAATTATTTATTAAAATATGAAAAGCTGAAACACAGAAAAAATAACATTATTAAATTTCCTACATTTAATGGAAAGTTTAGAAACTCAAGCTAATAGAAACTACATAAAAATTATTACACGCATACGGGCTAGTTAGTAATTCATACATTATTTTGGCGCGATATAATGATGTGAAGCGTAACGGTCATTGGCTTTTGAAAATATTAAAACTGCTGCTGCAGAAATAAAATTTATATTTATACACTTCGACCACTAGTGGCAATAATAATAACGATAAAAAATTTAATAAAAAAAATTGAGTTTTAACACTTAAACTTTTTATGTTTGATGCTATTTGCATGATAAATATTGACCGTTAGTTTTGAAAATAAAAATGAATTTATGTTTGTGTTTAACTTTCGTAAATGGATGTTTAAGTAATGGAATAAAATGTAAACGAACATGACAAATAAACTTGAAAACTCTTTATAAATAGACTTATACTATAGACCAGACTATATATTAGATTATAGACAAGAATATAGACTTGACTACAGCATAGATTATAGACTAGACTATAGACTAGATACTATAGACAATAAACTAGACTAATGAATAGACTATAGACTAGACAATATAATTGACTTTAGACTAGACTATAAACTAGACTATAGGCTAGACTATAGACTAGACTGCTGACTAGAATATAGACTAGACAATAGAGTAGACTATAGCCTAGTCTATAGTCTAGTCTATAGTCTAGTCTATAGTCTAGTCTATAGTCTAGTCTATAGTCTAGTCTATAGTCTAGTCTATAGTCTAGTCTATAGT
>NW_025812961.1:0-1152 GCF_022045245.1 Lucilia cuprina
TAGTCTAGTCATAGTCTAGTCATAGTCTAGTCATAGTCTAGTCATAGTCTAGTCATAGTCTAGTCATAGTCTAGTCATAGTCTAGTCATAGTCTAGTCATAGTATAGTAAATTAGTTTTGGTTCACATTTATTTTTGAACTCAAATCTTGTAGCATTTTTCCCTTAAATTCTGTACTATAACTACCTACTACATCCGTTAACGCTTCTTTCTTATTTAGTTGTTTTTTAAATACAGCAACAAAAACATTATTTATTTTTTGTTTCTGTTTGACTTTTTTGTTATACTTTTCATTGGACCATTGGAATAAACTAAAAAATAAAAATACTAAGGAGATTCTTTAGGTATGTATGTAAATGTACGGCTGTACTAGTTAAGAATCTTATATTGATAACAATAGTAGTAAGGGGACTATGCAGGAAATCAAATAGTTAAAAAAGACAAACATTGGTAAACTTTGCTAAAAAAAAGTGAATGTATAGAAAGTTAAAAACAATTTTAACCAAAAGTTTTTTCGTTCTTTCATTCGTTCCCTTTCCTTAAAAATATGTTCATGAACATAAGTGTCCTCATAAAGGTATGTGTTCAAAGTGGTAGGTACTATGATAATGATTGTTATACTCTGTGTTGTATATTCATTTACACATCTATGTGTTTATTCTTACATACATAAATACACATTTCTTACGGGATATCGGATGTATACACGTATCAACCGGAAATGCAAGTTTAGCACATGTTTTCTCTATTTTACTGTATTTATGTGTGTGAAAGTTGCCGTTTTAGTCTTCTTTTTGAGCTTGTACTTTAGTTTTGTTCTTTCTTCATGTTACTGTTAATATTTTTAAAAAAAAACTCAGTGCGAGGGTTATTTGATATGACTAAAAAATTAAAGCAAAATAAAGAATGAAAAACAGTATGTAATTATTTTCTTGGGTCATATTTTCCTAAGCATACAAGTGGTGCAATAAGTTACTGGAGAAAACCATTTTTTTTTAATTCAAGAAAATTAGGTATGTTTGACAGCTGCATACATATGTGCAACAGACTATGACTAGACTATGACTAGACTATGACTAGACTATGACTAGACTATGAATAGACTATGACTAGACTATGACTAGACTATGACTAGACTATGACTAGACTATGA
>NW_025812962.1:0-9535 GCF_022045245.1 Lucilia cuprina
GTTTGACAGAAACTTTTTCTATAGAAAAGTTCTCTGTTTGACAGAAACTTTTTCTATAGAAAAGTTCTCTGTTTGACAGAAACTTTTTCTATAGAAAAGTTCTCTGTTGTCGTTTTGATAGAACCTTTTTCTATAGAAAAGCTGCTAGAAACTTTCTCTAAGGAAAAGTTGTCTTCTAAAGAAAAATTTTTTTCTTTTAAAAAAAAGTTTTCTATCTGACATCAGCTTCTCGTAATGAAAGTTTGATATTTTGATGTCTACTTTTTTCTAGAGGAAAAATATTCGTCTTACAGAAAACTTGTCACGTTAAACAGTCACTATTACGCAAACGATTTTTCTGCTTATGTTTAACTTATTCTGTAGAAAAGTGTTGCTTTTCGCGAAAAGCTTTTCTACAAGAATGTTACTTGTTTAACGGAAACTTTTTCTCTTTTTTTTGAAATATCATTTTTATATTAATAGAAAAATAACACGTTAACAAGTTTTAAATGTATTTCAATATTTCTGTTTCAATTTGTTAAATTCAATTGCATGATTTTGGGTTTTTTTTTTAGGATTTAACCAGAAACCAAGCTTTTATGCATATTTTGTTTTATTTATTTTTTTTTGTATTTTTTTAAATTTTCTAGATGTTTTGCATACATAAAAAGCCCTTTATAAAAAATACAATAAAAATAAATTCTTTTTATAACAATGCCAAACTGTATAACAATAAAAACAGATAAAAATAGTTTTGAAAAATACAAAAATAAAAAGAGAAAAAAAATATTTGCAATTTATCAATCATGTTATTGTTGTTTATATAGAGTAAAAGTCCTTTTGTGTTGAAATATACATATGAAAGTTTGTTTGTGTGTGAGTGTGTGACACAGTGTTGGTTTTGAATGAATTTGGCATGTGTGAAAGTGTCACTTTGATATATGTATACGAGTACAGACATAAATGAGTAAGTGTATGTAGGCATGTGAGTGTGTGTGTGTCTGTTAGTCAGTTACAATATGTCACAAACAATTTTCAAAAATTACGTCCAAATAAATATTACAAAAAAAAAGAACTGTTAACATGGGTTAAACTTAAAAAATAAAAGAGAAAATCTAAATTTGTTGGCCAACAGAAAAAATATCATACATAAAATTTACCATCAAACTGGCAAGTGTTTTATTTATAACGTTTTTTTTCATTTCCTTTCTGATTTTTTTTATTTTTTTGCTTAAATATTCCACAACCCACATAAGCAATTCGGGTAGAGGGTATTTGAATACAAAATATGAATTTATAACAAAAAACTAAATTCAGAGAAGAAAAAAAGGATTCTAAGGATTAAGATGAATTTTGTTTAAGGCCATGAATAAATAACTCATCAACATATGAAGTGAAGTGATTCAGATTTTTTTTTTCTATTTTTGTTAAATTCATCTGAAAATGATTTAGTTTTTTTTTTGTTCCAGAGATTTGTGAGTATGTGAAAGCTTATGTGTATTGTAGTGTAAATACAAAATGCATGAACTGTCATTAACTTAAGAAATGAAGCAAAATAATTCTCAGAATTATAACACAAAAGAGACAAAAAACAAAAATCTATTTGTTTAGTTATTAAAATGTAATGCAAGTTTATTGAAGCTTCATTTAAACATTTTATTGTTTGACCTTTTGAATTTGGATTTTTATAATTGTTTGTTTAAAAATCGTTAGCTTTTAGTTTCATAAACTAAGAAATTTCTTCTAAAGAACAGTTGTTTGTTAATTAGAAAATTTGTTCTATAGAAAAAACTATTTGGTTTATAGCAATTTTTCTATAAAAACTTAGGGTGTCGAAAAAAGTCGAAAAGTCGAAGTCGACTATTTTGTTCCAAAAAAGTCGATAACTCGACTATCGTCTGTGAAAAAAAGTCGAAAAGTCGTAACAAGTCGAAAAGTCGGAAAAAGTCGAAAATAGTCGAAAAAAGTCGAAAATAGTCAAAAAAAAGCGAAAAGTCGATAAGTCGAAAAAGGTCGATAAGTCGAAAATAGTCGAAAATAGACAAAAATAGTCGAAAAAAGTCGGAAAAGTCAAAAAGCTGAAAAAAGTCAGAAAGTCGAAAAAAGTCAGAAAGTCGGAAAAAGTCGGAAAAAGTCGAAAAATCGAAAAAAGTCGAAAAGTCGAAAAAAGTCGGAAAATCGACTATTTAAAAAATAAATATAGTCGAAAAGTCGAAAAATCGGCTTTCAATATTGAAAAAAGTCGAAAAGTCGACTTTTCGTTTCAACTATAGAAACCTATAAAAACTTGTGCGTTTTACAGCAACTTTTTCTATAGAAATTATGCCTGTAGAAGTTGCGTGATTAACAGAAAATGTTTCTATAGAATATTAGTTTGTTAAAGCACAACTTTTTCTATAGAAAAGTTGTGTGTATAGCAACAACTTTTTCTGTGGAAAAGTTGCACCTTTAATAGCAACTATTTATAAATAAACTTTGTGTGTGTAACAGCAACTTTTTCTATAGAAAGGTTGTATGTTTAACAGCAAGTTTTTCTATAGAAAGGATATGAAGTTAACAGTAACTCTTCTATAGAAATGTTGTAAGTTTAACAGTAATTTTTTCTATAGAAAAGTTGTGTATTTAACAGCAACTTTTTGTGCGTTAAAGCTAACTATTTCTATAAAAAAGTTGTGTTTTTAACTTCTTTTTTCTATAGAAAATATATCTGTAGAAAAGATATGTATTTCACAGCAACTTTTTCTATAGAAAGGATATGAATTTAACAGTAACTCTTCTATGTTGCCGTTTACCGGCAACATTTTCTATAGAAAAGTTTAATAGCAATTTTTCCGAAAGAAAAACTGTTTATTTAAGAACAATTTTTTCTAATGAAAATTTGTCCGTTTAATAGCAAAATTTTGTATGAAAATTTGTCTGTTTAACAGTAACTTTTTCTATAAAAAAGTTTTCTGTTTAATTAACAACAGCTTTTTCTTTAGAAAAGTGGTCTGTCTGAAAGCCATTTCTTTTTTCTGCAACACATCAATTTCTTTAGAATACTTTTAACTTAATTTTTCTCTCATAGATATTCTACACATTAATTTTCGATTTAATATTAAAATAACATTTTCATCTTCTTTTTATTACATTTAAATTAAATTTGATTTTAAATTGATTTATTTTTTTGTTTTGCCACTTTTACTTTCAAACACTACAAAACAATCAAAACCAAAGTGCTTAACAAAGAAAGCAGAAGAAAAATAAGAAAAAGAGCAACAAATCTAATTTACTTTTATTTAAAGTGGCAAATCAAAAGTAAAAGCTAAAGAATAAGGAGAAGATGAAAAACAGGTTGAAAAAAAGTTAATTTTGAAAATCTTACATGATTGAAAACAAGTGTTAAGTGTAATTTAATAAGTTTAAGTGTATAAATAAGTAAATAAGTAACTAAGTAAGTGTTGCAAATAGTAAAGTGTGCTAAACAAGTGTCAATGAATTGTCTTTCTTTTCAACACCTGAAAAAGTAGCAACAACACAATTTATTGTTTTATTTAACACACACCAACATAAATACTAACACAAACTCTAACACTTAATAATAAAAATCTAAGATTTTAAAAATTCTAATAGCAAAAAGAAGTAGAAAGATAAAAATTCTCTATTAAATCATGCCACCACTACCACCTACAGTTTTATAACTTTTTAACTTTAGTTTGTAACAGTTGTAAAAGTGTTTGAGTTATATGTGAAGAAAAATGTAACAATTTCATGTCCTTATACACAAACATACTTCCATACACAGTTAACTTAAACTGACACTGTGTACCTTTTAAAGAGAAAATTTTCTAAAACTGATCACAACTACTTGAAGTTTATAAATGTCAGTTGTTTTTCAAGTTGATGTTTAGATACCTAAGTGTATGTATGTGTATGCTTACATATACACATTGTAGTTTTAGTATTTGTAGTGAGAGCCAATCACTTAAGTATACATGTCTAACATGTGTAAACTTTATTAAAGAAAATGAAATTTTAAGTGGACTTTTGTAAATTACTACATGCTACAATAACTTAACACACAAAATTGTTGTATTTAAAATTCAACTAAACTTTATTTCAGTTTTATTAGTGTAAAATGTAATTAAAGTAAGTTTCTTGGAAATAAGTAACGCCACTCCCGACAATGAGTTGTGGTGGCTGTGAAATATATCGTAATATTAAATAGAGTTAATTAAAAATAATGTAATTAAAAAATGATTAATTTAAAACGTATTTAATATAAGATTGTCTTGATTTTGTCATCTCTTGTAGAGGTTAACTTTCAATAGCAAAAGTTTAATTTTTCCTATTGAAAATTTCTCCGTAAAAAATTCAACTTATAAAAAATCTATAAAACACACATCTTTTCTATAGAAAAAGTTATCTATTAAAAAGTTGTCTGGTTGATGACAATATTGCTGTTAAACAGACATGACATTGTGAAACATTGTGTGAGCAACTTTTTCTATAGAAAAAGTTGCTCACAAGCAGACAACTTTTCTATGGAAGAAGTTGCTATCAAACAGACAAGTTTTTTATAGAAAAAGTTGATAACACACAGACAACTTTTTTATAGAAAAAGTTGCTATCAGAGGAAGACATTGTTATCAAACAGACAACTTTTCCATTTAAAAAGTTTCTATCAAACAGACAACTAAAGTTGCTATTAAACAGACAACTTTTCTATACCAGACAAGTTTTCCACAGAAAAAGTTGCTATAAAAGAAACAACTTTTTTATTGAAAAAAGTTGCTACCAAACAGGCAACTTTTTTATTGAAAAAAGTTGCTATCAAACAGTCAAACTATCCATTAAAACAACTTTTCTCTAGGAAAAGTTAATTTTCAACAGAAAACTTTTCTATAGAAAACTTAATGTTCAACAGACAACTTTTCTATAGAAGAAGTTGCTTACAAACAGACAAGTTTTCTTTAGAAGAAGTTGCTTACAAACAGACAACTTTTTTATAGAAAAAGTTGCTTACAAACAGACAACTTTTTTATAGAAAAAGTTGCTATCAAACAGAAAGGAAAAAGTTGCTTACAAACATACAACTATTCCATTTAAAAAGTTTCTATCAAACAGACAACTAAGGTTGCTATTAAACAGATTCTATTCTATTTCATTTTCTGTCCAACAGATAACATTTCTATGGAATAAGTTTATGGCAATGTTGACAGAAAAAGTTGCTGCCAAACAGACAACTTTTCTATATCAGTTTCTGTTCAACAGATAACATTCTAATGGAATAAGTTTATGGCAATGTTGACAGAGAATGTTGCCGCCAAAAAGACAACTTTTATATAGAGAAAGTTGCCTAATATGGAAAAAGTTGCTGTCATACAGACAACTTTTCTATGGAAAAAGTTGCTATCAAACAAAAAGGCTAACGTTGCCATCAAACAAACTTTCCATATATAAAACAAATTTTCTCTAGCAAAATTTATTTTCAACAGAAAATTTTTTTATAAAAAACTTAATGTTTAACAGACAACTTTTCTATAGAAACATTGTGTCTTAAAAAATTGTTTTTCCTTTTTGTATTTTTTTATTTAAATAAACATTTCACTTGACTTTTTTTTCTCAAAACCAACAACAAAAGTCCACCTAATTTTCCACAAATTATAGTTCTCTTAAAGAAATTTATATTTTTATAAATAAAAATCTCAAGCAAAAGTGAAAAAGATATCCAGCAGACAATATTTTTTAAGTTTGGTTTTATATTAATGCATTTAACCCAAAGAAAATCAAACTGAAGAAGAAAAAAAAGAATATAAAGAATTGGTATCCTTGCTGGCGGATTTATGCTAGACTTATGTTTAACAAATAATACTATTACTTTTTCAGCAGTTGTTTTGTTTTTTCCCTTTTTTCCCCAGCAATACCAGTTGTTTGACTATATGGTTTTGTATAAGTATATATAACTATAGAAAGAAAATATTTCTGGCAAATTTTTGTTGTTATCTAAAGTAGGTCATTGTGGATGAAATCCAAAAACATTAGTGGCGCCATATTTTATTATACTTTATTTTATTTGTGCAGTTTTTTTTTCTTCACGTTTCTCTCGTGCAACTATACTCCACAACTGCTAATGCATACAATTTAAGTTTTATGCATATTTATGTTTGTTGGCCTCAAAATGAGTCAAAGCTTGAAATAAATCTTAAGCAAATAAGGGTAGAAATTGTAGAAAGAAATACAACAAAAAAAATATTAAGATAAATTTTATTAGATAAAAAAAGTAAATAAGAAAGAAAATTCTTGAAAATTTATTTGCAAAAGATTTTTTTCTATAGATAGTTTAGTGAAAAATTGTTGATGAGGAGTGGGAGCTTAGGGTTTTTATTGAATTTTGTTATTATTTTAAGAATGTTTGTAATGAAATTTAAATGGAAAGTTATTTAAAATTTTTATGGTTTTGTTTTAGTAAATATACAAAATAATTAATATTTATTTGAACACAACTTTTGACATTGAACATGTAAAGCTTTTAATTGAGCAGTCAAAGTTTTCTTAATTTTTTTGTAAACTTTACATAACTTTAAATAAATTAACTAAAAAATACATAAGCAGAAAACTTTTTAATGGATAAAATTGTTGTTAAATAAACAACTATGTGTTTTACAATAGAAATTGTTGTTAAACAGACAATTTTTTATAGAAAATCATACTGTTATACAGACACCTTTTGTATAGAAAAAGTTGCTGTTCATCAGACATCTTTTCTAAAGAATAAGTTCTTGTTAATCAATCATCTTTTCAAGAGGAAAGTTGTTTTCTGTTCATCAGACAACTTTTTCGAAAGAAAAGTTCATCAGATAAGTTTTCTTTAGAAAAATTTGCACTTTATTAGACAACTTTTCTACAGAGAATGTTGCTGTTCTTTAGTTATGTTTTTTGGGAAAAGTTTTCTACAGAAAAAGTTGCTTTTCATCAGGCAACTTTTCTTAGACAAAAGTTGCTGTTCACCAGGCAACTTTCTTTCAATGAAAGAAAGAAGTTTATGTTCACCAGACAGCTTTTCTTTGACAAAAGTTGCTGTTCACCAGGCAACTTTTCTTAGACAAAAGTTGCTGTTCACCAGGCAACTTTTTTTAGACAAAAGTTACTGTTTATCAGACAACTTTACTTAGACAAAAGTTGCTGTTCACCAGGCAACTTTTCTTAGACAAAAGTTGCTGTTCACCAGGCAACTTTCTTTAGACAAAAGTTGCTATTCACTAGATAACTTTTGTATACATAAAGTTAATGTTCACCAGAAAAAAGTTTTCTGTTCACCAGAAAACTATTCTTCGACAAAAGTTGCTGTTCATCAGACAACATTTCTTTAGAAAAAGTTGCTGCTCACCAGATAACTTTTCTATAGAAAAAGTTGCTGTTCATTTTACAACTTTACTACAGAAAAATTTGCTGTTTTTCAGACAACATTTTTAAAGAATAAGTTCATCAGACAACTTTTCCATAGAAAAATTTGCTGTTCATCAGACAACTTTTCTACAGAATAAGTTGATGTTCATCAGACAACTTTTCTACAGAATAAGTTGCTGTTCATCAGACAACTTTTCTACAGAATAAGTTGCTGTTCATCAGACAACTTTTCTACCGAAAAAGTTGCTGTTCACCAGACAACTTTTCTACCGAAAAAGTTTCTGTTCTTCAGAAAACTTTTCTACCGAAAAAGTTGCTGTTTATCAGACAACTTTTTTAAAGAAAAAGTTGCTGTTTACCAGGCAACTTTTCTAAAGAAAAAGTTGCTCTTTATTAGATAATATTTCTCCTAAAAAAGTTACTATTTATCAGACAAGCTCTTTCCTTCTCACATTTTTTCTATAAAAAAGTTGTTAGTTTAACAACAACTATCCAACAGTCGAGCAATTAGTTTTTCCTTTGGGATTATTTTTTGTTAAAGAAATTATGCCTCTAAATTTAATTATGAACTTGTTCATTTTGTTGCTGTTTGTTCTATTATTGTTCATTATACTTTTCTTAATACTGAATCGAAAATAATAGTTTATTTGTTTAGAAAATCACAAGTGACATTAATTTATTGTCATATAACAAATATTATTAAGCTAGACCCTGAAAAAAACAGTAACAATCAACAAAATCTTATAATGGTTCTATTTAGTTTAGTTTTTGGTTTAGCTTACATTCTTAATCTGTAACTAGCCTAATGCAAACTACTTTGAACTAAGCAAGTGTAAGCTTTTTGATTTATACATATATAAGGTTTTTTTGTTTAAATGTATCTTCTCCTCTGTATATGTTCATTATAATAAATAATCTTTTATATATCTTGACTCAGTATTATTGTCTTGAAATGAAATCTTTTGATAGAAAAGAAATAATTTACAATACTTTTTCAAATAACATTCATATGCATGTATGTATGTATGTTTGCATATGTGTGAATATTTTTCAAATATATATTTTTTTTTATCTTTTCAATACATGATAAATGACAAAAATTCAAGACAAAAAAAAAACCGGAGACATGAGACATGTATGTATTTATTTGAATGATTTTATTGTTGTTTAATACAATACTTAAGGAAATAATTGATAACTGATGAATATACATATTATGAACTTTAATCAGAATAAAGAATATTAAGAAAAATGATTAATTATCTTTAGCAGGATAAGAGAAGGAGAAAAATATAACAAAAAGGCTAAAGATTAATGTAAGAAAAGAGGCTATTAAAATTATAGACAGAAAAGATTTTGGTATGGCATACATATAATGTAGAATATTTAATGTATGAATAGATATAGACATTAAAAAGCAGAATAACTTATTATTATTAAGTTTTAATATTTTAGATTTACTCAACTAATGAAATTTCTCAATAAACTTTTACCCCAATTTTTAAAATTCAGTATATGTGATTTATCAAAATTTTATAATTTTTTTCTCTATAACCCTATTTTTACTACTGTTTATAAATTTCAAATAAAATAGTTAAATTATCAAAACAACGAAATAAATTGTGGGATTTAGCTAAAAAAAAAAAAAAACATAATAACAAATTGGATTTCAATGCCGCCATTTAGATATTTTAAGTAATTGTATGTGTATATGATTTTGCAATATTTTTATGTCTGACAATCCGCTAAAATGATAATGAAAATAAACAGGATTTTAAAATAACAATAACAAATGTTTATGTTAGTAAATAAAAGGAAGTGCGCATGTTGCTTTAGTATGCTCATATGTTCGTATTTACGTATGTGTATTAATATATGTATTTATTTTTACTACAAATAATAAAAATATAAGATATTAAATAAAAATTTAATAGTTCATTTAGAAATATTTATAAATGATAGAATTTATTTAAATTATAAAGCCGTATTAAAAGAAGAAAAACTGATTAACTCCATAAACTTATAAACTAATTAAATTGAACTAAAACTGAACTAGACAAAACTAGAACTGAACTAGAACTGAACTAGAACTGAACTAGAACTGGACTAGAACTGAACTAGAACTGAACTAGAACTGAACTAGAACTGAACTAGAACTGAACTAGAA
>NW_025812963.1:0-2476 GCF_022045245.1 Lucilia cuprina
AACTAACTAACTAACTAACTAACTAACTAAATAACTAACTAACTAACTAACTAACTAACTAACTAACTAACTAACTAACTAACTAACTAACTAACTAACTAACTAATTGAAAGGAGGATGTATGCACATCAAATCTGAAGAAATACACCTAGTCCTCTATCGGGCCTTCTGTACGCTCCTTAAGCAGTGCCACGGGTGGGAATCGAACCCACCACCTCCGGTCTGCCAGACTGGAATACTAACCTCTAACCAGCGGGAGGCCAACTAACTAACTAGTTAGTTTGAAAGCAGTATGTATGTACATAAAATCTGAAGAAATACACATAGGCCTCCATCAGGCCTGTTGTGCTTAACCAGTGTCACGGGTAGGAATCGAACCCACTTACCGGTCTGTCAGACTAGAACATCAACAACTAACCAACGAGAGGCCTCCTAATCTACCGGAGGCCACGAATTAAATAACAAACAGGCTCAAACCGATTACAACATCCAAAAAAAACGGTCCACATTTCAGCTGTTATCCCATCCATCTAGTCAGCATCCCGGTAAGAGAACAAGTATTTTTCCTTCATTATTTTGTGTGAGACACAGTGAAACAAAGAGCGACCGCTGTATCAGTGCAAACAAATTGAAAATTTTTTTTGATATATTCCAGAAATCTTGTTACAAATTGGCCAAATTTCCTGGATTACAACTTTGTCTATCTTACTCATGTTTGGATAACCTTAACCTTCCGACAGTACTTCCAATTAGCATCTTTTCTATTGGCACAGCATTATAGGTGAAATAAACCTTAACTTTGTTTTGCGCAAGACCAGCCATGAAGTCCTTGTCGATACCGATTATAAATAGATTTCTCTCGGATTATTTTTTTCCTGGAAAAGGACATTTAATTTTTGTTCAACCAATTCAACATTTTATCTTTGCAGTGTGCGCTTAATAGACAACAGAATCACTATGCTTTGTCAGTTTTAATTTATCGCCGACCCAGGGAAAGGGATTTTAGTAGAAAAAATTGTTGTAAATTCGCCCATATTAATAATTTATATTCTATATATTCTAAATAATAGATACCACTCCCACTATTAAAATTCCGCCCATAATACATAATTTCAACTAATTTCGTAATTCGATGTACTGTGGAATATTTGTGAAGTAGAGCAGTATTTGGAAAATGTAGAATTGGAGACAGTCTATTAAGTAAAGTTGATTTAAAACAATTGTCTAAGACTGCCCCTTAGGATATAATTATTTTGTATGTATGTATTATTTTGTCCAGTGTATTTAAATACTTTTAGATTTACACATTTAACAGATATTAATACAGCGCGGTATAATAATACTGAAAAATTTAAATAAACATTATATACACAATACGATGCGAATACATATATATTTTACAATGAAATATAAATTTTATTCAAAACAGAAAAAGAAGGCCATTGTTTGTTACAATAATAATAATCCTTGCAGTCGTAGTCAGTGTGTGCTAACAATAGCAGAAAATAGTGGCAGTAGCAGTATTTGTGGCATGTGGCAGATAGATAAGTAGGCAAGGAAAGGAACAAACAAATAAACGAACGAAAGAACGATTTCAAACATCAGCTCTCTAACCCAATCATAAACAAACTTTCACACAAACACTTGCTTTTCTGGCAATTACATTTGCGCCAAAGAGGATTTACATGATTTCTTTAGTTGTAAAAACTCAAATGTTTACTTGTGTTGTTTTTTCTAAAATAAAATTTCAGTTTTGTTTTTCTATTTATTTCTCTATTCCTTTCTACATTTAACATTAGCGAAAAAATCAGGAATTTAAATATTCCAAAAAAAAAAATATATTTATACATAACATGCTCTATAATACTAAATTCGTAAAAAAAGAATAACAAAACTGACTTCTAACACCAAAATACTTGAACATTGTGGGGCATTAGAATACCAAAACAAAGGAAGAGAGACTGGAGCAAACAAAGAACAAAAATCAAGCATTAACGCTGTATTTATGGAGCAGTTGGGGTGCTGGTTGAATGCTTGGCTGGTTGTCCTGATAGGGTGCGTATGATTTTTTTTTTCGCGGTCGTTGTTTAAGTAATGTGGTTTACTTTGTGTTGCAAGTGCGGATAGATGATTTTTAGGAATCCTTGGATTTAGCAGCATTAAGTAAAACATTATTCAAACATTGTTTTTGTTGTATTTATATATTGTTTAATTTATGAAATATTAATTTAATAATGGACACATTTTTGCAGGAATAATCACAAGCAAAAATAAAAAAATTTGTGAATATTTTTTAAGGGAAACATTTAATAATACAATTGAACTAGAACTGAACTAGAACTGAACTAGAACTGAACTGGAACTGAAAAAGAACTGAACTAGAACTGAACTAGAACTGAACTAGAACTGAACTAGAACTAGAACTGAACTAGAACTGAACTAGAACTGAACTAGAACTGAACTAGAACTGAACTAG
>NW_025812964.1:0-1808 GCF_022045245.1 Lucilia cuprina
TCTATCTATCTATCTATCTATCTATCTATCTATCTATATTTATTTATCTATCTATCTATCTATCTATCTATCTATCTATCTATCTATCTATCTATCTATCTATCTATAATTTCAACAAACAATATTTTTTAGAAAATTTTGAAAAATTTTCTAAAAAATATTGTTTGTAGAAAATTTTTTATGTTTCTTGTAAAGAAAATTAAAATTTTACTATATTTCATGTAATTTCGTAAATTCATAAACACGTCCATTTATATACCATCAATAAAATTTTGTGTAAATAATCTTCTCCTCTTTTGACTTCCAAAAATATGTTTAAATATAAATTGCTTAATTTATGCAATTTCAAAGGATTACCTGCCTGAAAAACACCTTAACAAAAAATAAAATAAATAAAGAAATACCACAGTCTCTATTGATTAACAACCCAGCAAAATGTTGAATGACATCATAATGAAATGCATAAACATTTCTGCTTTGAACACAAACACCAACAATATAATGGTTAGCTCCAATCTAACTTATTTATAAATAATCATTAAATAACTTTTAGCTGTAAAAACTTTCCAAAACAATTTCCCTAAAATTGGTCACTTGTGTATTGTTGCACAACAATCGAAATATTAGCAATTTGCTCTTGGGGTTCATTAAACTAGTTCGTAAACCTTTTAACATTATTTATGTGCTTCTTTAGTCTGTTTTAACAAAAATTATTATAAAGTTTTCTTATTCCCTGTATTTATCCTTATTAACCTTTATTTAAAGTTTATTTTTCGTGGGGGTGTGTATTTGAATTATTTTAAAAACTTTTACTTTTAAGCCTTCATGTAAATTAAAGATTTCACTTAAACATTTTTAGTCTTTTGTTAAACATGTAAATTAAAATTGAAAAATTGGTTGATATTACAAAAAAAGAATGTCTAAATAAAATATTGAGTTAGCGAAATAAATAGTCTAGACTTAGAAAAAGTGTTAAAAAATACATTAAACAAATTGTAAACTTGTAGATGAAATCTTTATATAATGTTGTTCTTTATGGCACATAACCTGGAAATACTTTTTGTGAAGAAATAAAGTTTTGATTTCAATTTCCAAAAAAAAAAAAGTTTCCTTCCATTTTAAACAATGGAATACCCACCTTGATTTCTGTGAAATATTTTAAATAACTTAAGTTATTAAATACAATACAAAATATTCACAAAACACAATAAAACAAATAAAAGAATCAAATATTTGTATTATATCAACTCCTATCTCCACCCTCATAAAAAAATAATCAAATACATACGCCAACAACATTGGTTTCATTATTTCGTGTTTGTTTTATTTTTTTCCATTTCATACTTTTTTAATTTAAACTCTTTTTCTTTTTAACAAACCATAATGAAACCATAAATTTGTTCACTTTCGTACAAACTGTTTAAATATATTTATTTATTACAAAAACAGTCTCTATTATATTTTTAATAAATTCCAATTGTTTTTCCCGCAAGTCATATACCCTTAACGTTCAAACCTCTATATGAAAACAAACAATAACAATATTTTTGTTACACATTGAAAAAACTGTTAATCGGATTAATGAAACTTTTATTAATATAACGATTTGTGAAAACTGTGCTTATGTTCTAATAAGAAACCTTTATTTCAATACTACAACAAATCAAGGTATTTTATTATAGAAAAGAACTAGAACTAAGCTAAAACTGAACTAGAACTGAACTAGAACTGAACTAGAACCGAACTAGAACTGAACTAGAACTGAACTAGAACTGAACTAGAACTGAACTAGAACTGAACTAGAACTG
>NW_025812965.1:0-2013 GCF_022045245.1 Lucilia cuprina
AGTCTATAGTCTAGTCTATAATCTAGTCTATAGTCTAGTCTATAGTCTAGTCTATAATCTAGTCTATAGTCTAGTCTATAGTCTAGTCTATAGTCTAGTCTATAGTCTTGGCTATAGTCTAGTCTATAGTCTAGGCTATAGTCTTGGCTATAGTCTAGTCTATAGTCTAGGCTATAGTCTTGGCTATAGTCTAGTCTATAGTCTAGGCTATAGTCTTGGCTATAGTCTAGTCTAGGCTATAGTCTAGTCTATAGTATAGGCTATAGTCTAGTATATATTCTAGTTTATAGTCTGTTCTTTATTCTAGTCTATATCCTAGTCTATAGTCTAGTCTATATCCTAGTCTATAGTCTAGTCTATATTCTAGTCTATAGTCTAGCCTATGGTCTAGTCTATAGCCTATAGTCTGGCTTATAGTCTAGTCGATAATCTAGTCCATAGTCTAGTCTAAAATTTCTTATAAATTTCGAAGCTAAGGAAAGAGGAGGATGTATAAATATTGAAATAATTCGCTTTATGCATTCTAAACAAGTGATAATGTTTATCATGATAATGACATCATGTGCCGCAGTTAGAATTTAGTTTAGTCGTGTGATATTTGTTTGTTTATATTATAATTTTATTTTTATTTATTTATTTTTTTTAAATATAAACCAATGACAAGCGTATTTAAAACTCACATTGAATTTAAATTTACTTTAATTGAAAAATAAGTGCGTGAATTGAATAATTTTTGCAATTTTTTTTCACACATTCAGAAATAGGCGATTATTTAAAGTCGTTTAATGTTTAAAATTTAAAAACAAATATAAAAAGTATGAGTAGAATTTTATTAATTAATCATAGAAGTTAACTTAGCAAAATTCTTAAATAAATAATCATATTGTTTTGTTGTTAGTTAATACTTGTTATCAGGGTAAAAAAGAAAATAAAGTTATTTTCTTTAGAAGTGAAATTGGAAAATTTCTTTCGAATAGGATTTCTATAAAAAATTTAGATTGGTCTTTTAGTAATTCTTACTTTTCTAGGTATTTTGTCAATGGAAATGTTCTAGAAATGTTTAAATTTATTTATTATTTCTAAGTCTTAAAAACATCCAATACCACAAATCTTTGAAGTCTTATCAACTTATTTATATTAAAAAATTTAACCACAATTTCTTTAAATAAAATTTATAAGAAATATACTTCATAATTTCTTAAAATCTAAAATTATTTTCATATTTGCAAATAACACAAAACAATGAAACGTTTCCAATTTCACTTCAATGACTAACACAACCACAAAATATTGAAATTTAAAAAAATATATATTTTCACTCCTTAAAATAAAAATTTTGCCACCATTTTTGCCAAATAAAAAAAAAACTTTTTTTAATTAAATATTTACATATTCTCAATTATTCCACAACAATAACAAATTACCAGCAATAATAAATATATATGAAAAAAATATATATTAAAATTATTCTTATCAACTTTGTATAAAATTACACTTAAAGAGGTTACAAACACCATGGCTACTGCATTTCTGACTTATTTTAATATTTAATTAAATTAAATTTTTGTTTTTGTTTAATGCAATGATGACTAATTGACAGGCACCGACAAATAAACAAAATAAAATATGAATAGAATTATAGAGAATCGTAAAAAAGTGAAATTCCTAAGAATAAAGTAAATGAAATGAGAAAACAATTTTTATTTTAGCCAATTTTATATATGTTTGGGTGGAGTCTTCTAAAAATAATAAAATGAAAATACTAGCAATATTTAAGATGAATTATGGATGTATGTATTACTCACAGCTATATATACTTCATATGTTCAGTTACTAATTACATTTCAAATATTTCCAAAAGTGTTGTTCAAATCAATATCAGTTGTCTATAGTCTAGTCTATGGACTAGTCTAACGTCTAGTCTATAGTCTAGTCTATAGTCTAGTCTATAGTCTAGTCTATAGTCTAGTCTATAGTCTAGTCTATAGTCTAGTCTATAGTCTAGTCTATAGT
>NW_025812966.1:0-1090 GCF_022045245.1 Lucilia cuprina
ATAGACTAGACTATAGACTAGACTATAGACTAGACTATAGACTAGACTATAGACTAGACTATAGACTAGACTATATACTAGACTATAGACTAGACTATAGATTAGACTTTAAATTAGACTTTAGACTAGACTATAGACTAGGCTACAGACTATATTATAGACTAGAGTATAGACTCTTTTGAGAAAAACTAGATTTCCTTAAAAAAAATATTACACATTTTAGTATTATAATAAGTATTTTAAAAATGTAAATTAATTCTCTCATAATACATATTCTCTTATTTGTTGTATTTTATTATCTATTGTCATGTTTTATAACTTTTTGCAAAGTAACTACATTTTGTTGCTGTGCTGTTTATTTTCTTAATATGTTTCTAAGTAGATTTCTCATGTGACACTTCATTATTTTATCGTAAAATGCAACTTAGCAACACACATGTTGCTGCTGCCGTTTCATTCATTTTATTACACTTTTTAACATTTTGTGACTTTTATTTTAGATTCATCATCATCATTATGTCGGTAAGTGTAACTGTGTTTTTGTTTAAATGTATTCATGTGTATGAGTATTTACATGTTACAACAATACATATATATCTCGAAAATTTAAAACAAAAACATATTTTCTAATTTTTCTCATTTCCTTCACATTTGTTTTGTATTTTATATTTTTTAACAAAATGATTAAATTACATGAATCACATTAGTTACGGCTACTGAAGTACTCATACACATGAGTTTTTTTCCTTTATAATTTATAATCAGATTACTTGTGTCATGTTATGGTTAATTTTAAAAAATCTTTTTCCACATTTTCAAATACCAAGTAAATATTTGTTATTTTTATGAAAGTAATATTGTTAACTTAAATTTTAACAAGATTTGTAAAATATTGCCTGACAGCAAAAATTTGTTTTGATAATAACTAAATGGAAAAGTAAAACATTTTAGTAGGAAATAAATAATTATTAAAAAACTAGTGTAGTCTATAGACTAGTCTATAGTCTAATCTATAGTCTAGTCTATAGTCTAGTCTATAGTCTAGTCTATAGTCTAGTCTATAGTCTAGTCTATAGTCTAGTCTATAGTC
>NW_025812967.1:0-2735 GCF_022045245.1 Lucilia cuprina
CTATAGTCTAGTCTATAGTCTAGTCTATAGTCTAGTCTATAGTCTAGTCTATAGTCTAGTCTATAGTCTAGTCTATAGTCTAGTCTATAGTCTAGTCTAGTATATAGTAGTCTTGTTTATAGTCTAGTTTATAATCTAGTCTAGAGTCTAGTCAATTAGCTTGTCTAGTCTATAGTCTTGTATATAGTCTAATCTGTAGTCTACTCTATAGTCTATACTATAGTCTAGTATATAGTTTTGTCTAAAAACTTATTTCCTTAAAATATACTCAATGATTCAATTCCTCAATTAGCATGAAACTACCTTAAGTTTTTTCTTTCCAAGCAAACACACATTTTTCTTTAATTAATAATACTGAAAACTATTTAAAAAGTTATTTCCTTTATGAACTCCTACACTATCAAACACAAAAAATAAATTAGTTACAAACTACTGCTAGTATATAACTAAAAATTAGAAAAATAGTTTTTTATTTGCAAAATCTTACAAGCAAATTGTCAAACGTTTTGAAAAAATCTTTATTAATTTTTCTTTCCGCAATTGCGCCTTTAATTTTCAAAAGCAATTATTTTAATTTTCTTTTGCAAAAAAAGATGTAAAAATAAATCTCTCATTGTTTAAAACTTAGTGAATGAAATCATGTTTTGTACAAAAAATCTAAAAATATTTATTAAATATTTTTGTATTAGAACATCATCATGAGTATTTTAAATAAAATGACCAAATGTTTTATAAATTATTCATAAATATTGTTTTTATAAAAAAAAACAATTATATATGAAAAAAGTTATTACGTAAAACGAAAATAAAATCATTAAAAAAGAGAGATAGAGAAAGCGAAACAATTGAGAATATAGATATTATTCCAGCTTTTTTAAATTTAATGAGACTGTCTTACAATCTTTTAAGCTTTAATTTTTTTGTGAAAGCTTTTGTTGCTAATTAAAGACATACCAAAAAGTTTTTCCTTTATAGAGCTATTTCATAAAAAATACGAATTAACTGCTTAAAAAAGCATAAAATTCGTAAAAAGCCCAAAAAGCTTAAAAATGTATTTCGCTAATATGTTTAATAAAGCTTTTTTTACTTATAAGTAAAATACTAATAAGTTTAATAAATCTTTTTCACTAATAAGCTTAAAAAAGCTTTTTCGCTATAACCCAGTCTAAAGTTAAGTCTATAGTCTACTTTTTAGTTTAGTTTGCAGTTTATTCTATAGTCTAGTCTAATTAATAGTCTAGTCTATAATCTAATCTGTGTAGACTATAGTCTAATATACATTCTAGTCGATTTCCCTAAAAATCGTATAAAGGCTTAATAAATCTTTTTCACTAAAAAGCTTAAGACAACTTTTCCAATAAAAAAGCTCCCTTAAACGCATTTATACTACCAATAACCTTTTTAGGAAAACACCTGTGAAAGGGTTTTTAATGGAAAAGCTTTTTCTTAAAGAAAACTTTTTTCTTAAAAGAATCAAAGAGCTTTTTAACATAAAAAACTTCAAACCCATCGAAAGCTTTTCACTTCCTAACAAAAAACTTTTAAATTCTAACATTAAATAAATCTTTGTCTCAAAAATAAAAATTTCTCTCAACAACTTTAATTCTACAAACAAAAAACGTCATTATTATATAGAAATTTCTCAACTGTGCGTGGTAGCAGAAGATTTCATGGCGGCAAAAAAACTGCCATAAAGTATATGTTCAAACCACAAATTCAGTGTATATTTTTTTATCAAATATCATACAATATGCCTGCCTCTTCACAAGTTGAAATTTAAGCAAAAAAACAAAAAACTTTATGTGGCTCAGTCATGTTTTGCCCACAAAATAGAAGAACTACATTAAACCACAAAGTATTTTATTTTTTTACATTTTTATATTTTTATTTTAACCATAAGATATATAATTTTGAAGTAAACAAGGGAAAAAGCACTCAATTCATTTGGCAACAAATAATAATAAAAACTGAAACTGAAAAAAAGAACAAAAAATCGGCTTTTAAAACTTCCATCGGCAAAGTGTTGAGTATTAAAAACTTTATTCTTAAAATAAAAAAAACAAGAGTGATGATGAAGTTCTCTTTTTTTCACTATGTTGTTGTGTTTTATTATTTCATACCAATTTTGCTAACAAATAACGAAAGGCGTGAAAGGTGTTTTAGAGCAAAAAAAAAACAACAACAAAATTATAAACTTGTACTTAAAACAAGTTTTAAATTGTAGCAACCAAATTATCAGCAAGAACTAACAAAAAAATTTTTAAAAATAATCTGAATTTTAATACCTAAATCATGTTATTTCTTATAAGAGTAATTAATAATAAAAATTTTGAACAGTAATTAATTATTTTTAAAGCTTTAATGTGGCTTTAAAAGCAGAAAATCTTCCAAAAGTGCTAATGTTTTAAACACCACTGTTAGGCATGTTTGTTTTGTTAACATTGTCTGTTATTGTTATATACTCGTAGTAGTAATAACAACACGTTTAAGCCAAGTAAATATAAAATAGTATTGGTGCTTTTCATTGTTGTTATTGTTATTTTGTTCTAGTGCAGGGATAGAACATTATATACAATAGAGCTTTTTTTAGTGTAATTTTGTGATTTTTAAATTTTTTGCTAAGTTCTTATAGTCTAGTCTATAGTCTAGTCTAGTCTAGTCTAGTCTAGTCTAGTCTATAGTCTAGTCTATAGTCTAGTCTATAGTCTAGTCTATAGTCTAGTCTATAGTCTAGT
>NW_025812968.1:0-1751 GCF_022045245.1 Lucilia cuprina
TCTATAGTCTAGTCTATAGTCTAGTCTATAGTCTAGTCTATAGTCTAGTCTATAGTCTAGTCTATAGTCTAGTCTATAGTCTAGCCTATAGTCTAGTCTTTAGTCTAGCCTACAGTCTAGTCTATGTTCTGGTCTAGTCTATAGTCTAGTCTATAGTCTAGTCTATGGTCTAGTCTATAGTCTAGTCTATAGTCTAGTCTATAGTCTCGTTTATAGTCTAGTCTATAGTCTAGTCTATGTTCTGGTCTATATAAGTCTTATTTTTTGATGTCTTGCTACTTTAAATGGAGGACTATTGTGCATAAGAAATGTTCTTTCTTACATTATTCAATTTATCGAGGGATTCACCAAAAACAAACTCTTTTTTTATTTTTATAGCTGTATGAATTTATATTTTTTACACATTATTTTCGAATTTGAAATATGTGCGTACAAATCATAAATCAATCAACGTGTCTTCGTTGTGAGTGTCCTTAATATTTTTATTCATTTGACTGAAAATTGACTCTGGCAACAAGCACTTAGAACAATAACATAGTATTTGTCAACATTGTCATAGATATAAATTGTAACAAACCCATCCAATATGAAATGCTAACACATGCACACATACGTAAGTACATACATACATTAGGGTTTGGATGGAATATTCACATACATTGAAATATAAAAACTTGTATGTTTGTGCAAAATATCAACATTCATATTTAGATGTAACAATTGTACATACGTATGCAGATGGATATATAATAATAAATCATGACGGTTATTATGAAAAGTTATTTAAAGTTATTTAATTAAATTATTTTAATTCTTTACAAGTACTTTAGAAATATTTGGTCTATATAAATATCTTAAATCAAAAATTATACAGGAAATATAAAACTATATAAATTATTGATTTTTTCAGACTCACCTCGGAATTTTATTTAAAAATGTTAGATGTACAAACCCCCATGTACTCTTACTATATACTATTGATACCAGTTTACAATAAAAACAACAAAAAAATTATAGATAAAATTCCAACAACTACAAGTTTAAACATTATTTATGCCTCAAGAAATGAAAACAAAATACAAACAGAAATAACAGCAACACAAATACAAGAACAAGAATGACAAAAAGACATTTTAGAAAACAACATGTTTCCGTTGCCGTTTCCATTTCCGGTTTCCTTTAGTGTTTTGTTTTTGTATAAGTACATGTGTGCTTAAGCACATATATAAATGTAAGTTAAAATCTATACGATATCTTAAATGTAGCTTCAGTACAAAAAACATCGTAATATATACCTAAATGCAAAAGTATTTGCATACATACATACATTTATACTAGAATGACTGACTGAACCGTACAGAACACATCACGAACTGTTTAAGCGATTGCAATAAAACTTTTTTTAATGTTCTTGTTATTATACCTGCAACCAAAACGACTGTGTTAGTATGTTATGCTCGCTGTGACAATTTTCACCTCATATTATTGTGCAAAAAATAGAAATTATAAAAAAATATCTTAAAGATATAAACAATTTATTATCGACAAATTAATAACCTTAAATATTTTGTTAAAAAAAACTGAAATAGAACTAACCTAGAACTAAACTAGAATTGGGCTAGAAGTGAAGCAGAACTGAACTTGAACTGAACTAGAACTGAACTAGCACTGAACTAGAACTGAACTAGAACTGAACTAGAACTGAACTAGCACTGAACTAGAACTGAACTAGAACTGAACTAGAACTGAAC
>NW_025812969.1:0-2027 GCF_022045245.1 Lucilia cuprina
ACAGAACTAGAACAGAACTAGAACAGAACTAGGACAGAACTAGAACAGAACTAGAACAGAACTAGAACAGAACTAGAACAGAACTAGAACAAAACTAGAACAGAACTAAACTAGAACTAAAATATATTTTTTATCATTTGATGTATAGCATCATTTGCAGTTTGTATGTTCTATAAAGTCAAACTATGAATTTTTACTCAAAAACTAAACATAATTTAATTAATTTTTTCTCTACTTATATAGCAACAAAACTCTTGTTTTTAATCTTGTTTTCTTACCCAAACTCCAATTTTAATTACAAAAGTGAAATAAATATAAAAAATAAAAAAAGAAAATGTGAATGTATAAATTTTATAATTCCTAAAATAAAAATATGTATATTGTTTGGTGTGTTTGTGTATTAACAACATTTGCATGCATACCAATACAGCTTATAATAAAAATTATATACAACATAACATGGCTTTCGATGCAAGTTGGTTTCAACAAAAACACACAACACAGCAACAACCTTCAAAGTAGCAGCAGCAGCAACTCTTCATATCAACACAATAATATCAACAACATTATGTTGCATGCATTCGTATGTAGTTAGTGTAGACAACAGAGAAAAACCTTTCACTTGCATGCATTTTACCACTAAAGGAAATGTATAATAAATACATAGATGTATGAATATGTTTATGTGTGTTATACAAACATACATATACACACCTTTAACATTAAGTTTGCCGATTCTTTGCATACATACTATAAGAAATATTTCGACTCATCTAGAAAAAAAACATAGCAACAGATTTTTGTGAAGGCAACAGTAGTAGCTGTTGTACGTACAACATGTCCTTCTGTTGCAGTTTTTTTCTGTTTGTCGGTCTGTCTGTCTCTTAGTCTATTTGTCTTTTTGACTTTTCCGTAAAATGTTGCCGAGTCTCTTGGTAGGACTGTTGCGTCTACTTCTTGTTGTTGTACTAGTAAGGACTTAAAAACAGCAACATTTGTTAGTTGTGTTTTATTTTGCCATCAACCCTTTTCCTGATTATTGCTGCTGTCTTACTTCCCTGACTGCCTTTCCTGCAGATGTTGTAGAATATATGAATCTTAAGCCACATGACGCACAATGTGTCACTAGTAATGTATTTGTTTGTTATTGTTGTTGTTTATATTTAGCAACAACTACAACCACTCATACATACAATATTAAAAACGTTGTTGTATTTTACTTCTACAAACTTTAACTGCAAGTGGACTAAGCAAAACTAAACTAAAAATTTTCTACTTCTTAACACTCAACTCCAACCACTACTACAACTACTACTCGACACACATCCAGTCACACATCCTTGCAACATCCCAGCTCAACACAACAATGTTTGTTACTAATTTAAATGCAAATGAGATTCATTTGACGTTGTTGACGACGGACTTTTAGCTATAGACTCTCTAACGTTGACAATAAATGTTTGTAGCTTTTTCTATACATGATGCTGCTGTTACTGAGGAGCAGTCACTTGCTGCGGTGTACGGGGTAAACGGTATGATGGTTTAAAAATTTCGAATTATTCTTCTTCCTGACCATGTTGTAGATGATGATAATGATGTTGTCTTTTCTGCTGCTACTTTAGTTTTACTTTGTTTTTGTTATTGCTACTGCCACATGTATTTGTTATTGTTGCTTGTATTTAGTTTGTTTTGCTAGTTTAAGTAGGTAGCTGAAAAAAGACTGGTGTTGCTTAAAATATCATATAAAGAAATACATGCTATAAGTCCAAGTCTAAGAGTATGCATGTTTGAGTGTACAATAACTAATATTACTAATACAGATACATAAACAAATGAACTATCGTAGCTTAAATGAATTAAGTATAATATATACAGCGACGTTGCAATAAAAGGTTTAAACGAATTTAATACTACACTGTGACTATGACCAGACTATGACTAGACTATGACTAGACTATGACTAGACTATGACTAGACTATGACTAGACTATGACTAGACTATGACTAGACTATGACTAGACTATGAC
>NW_025812970.1:0-1330 GCF_022045245.1 Lucilia cuprina
AAAAAAAAAAACTATTTAAATTTAACTTACTTCTTTAAGTTCCTCGAAATCGTTGAGTGTTTCTTTAATGCAAATGTGTTTATTAAGAACATTCACCTTAGCAACCTGCTAGAAGAGATAAAAATGCGAATATTATATTAATTTTCTTACTTTGTTGTTATTATTTAAGGCAGGTTTTATTTAATAATATTTAAAAAAAACGGAAATAAACAAAATTCCAATAGCGCAAAAAAAACAAACAAAAAAAGAGAAAAGAAAAGTAATTTAACTGTTAGTTATTGCAGCGTGTAGAGTAGAGTGTCAGTATTAAACTTCCGTTCTTTATGGTTTTTTGAGGAAGAGTATGTTCATTCCCTTTTTAACACCGGAAATGAAAAACTTAACCATGAATACCAACCGACTAAAAAAGTGACACTCCCCTCTAAAATGTTAAAAAATGAAAAAAAAACACAACTAAATGAAACGAAATGAGAAAAAGACAAAAAACAAAATAAGTTTTGTACGAAAAAAAAAACTTCAAAAAACTTCACACATTTACGGTAATAAAATGAAGCAAATTTTTAGCAAAAACTTATACAAAAAAAGCAAAAAGTAAAAGTTTTTTTTTACATTTAGCTCAAAGCAGTTTTGAAATACCCTATATTACTTAAGTTTTGTCTACCAAAAAAAATCTTTTTTTCTTAACAAACAATAAAACATAAATTTAAAGAACTTAAATAATTTCATTTGAAATTTTCTAACCTTTAAATCATTTAATTGTATTAAGTACATAGCATGTATGAATATACTTATATAAAGAAATTTCCTTACATACCTTTCTTTTGCCAGCCAAAAATGTTATGCTCCTGATAGTGTTTAGTGCAGCAGAAATCACTGCCAGCTGTAACATTATTACAGTGGGTGGTAATAATGAATTTTAAATAAGTTTGCTCCTGCTCGAACAAGTTTTATTTTTGAGGTTTTCGTTTTATTTTAAGGAAATAATTTTGCAAATTTTTGGCAAAAGTTTTTTGAAAACAATTTTTCGTATGTTTTTATAATAGTATAAAATGTATATAAAATGTTTATGCATTTGTTGGTAGAAAGTAATAAATTGGATGAAGAAGAAGCATATGTAGATAATACTAAAGGTAGATTTATATCTATAATTGCGTTTAATTGATTTAGGTTTATTTTTTATTTTAATGGATTTTCTTATTTTTTAAATTAAAAATTATTAGTATTTAATTACTAACGCAATGCAATGAAAACAAAGTGATAGAAAGGGGTATAGTTTTAGAGTCTATCTATCTATCTATCTATCTATCTATCTATCTATCTATCTATCTAT
>NW_025812971.1:0-1953 GCF_022045245.1 Lucilia cuprina
AGAACTGAACTAGAACTGAACTAGAACTGAACTAGAACTGAACTAGAACTGAACTAGAACTGAGCTAGAACTGAACTAGAACTGAACTAGAACTGAACAAGAACTGAATTAGAACTGAACTACTTAGAACTGAACTAGAATTGCATTAGAACATGTATTTTACATATATATTTACATCCGCTTTTTAAGGATTGTATTTACTTTATAACCCCTGCCTCCGTCTGACTTATTAAAACTTTACCTGTCTGCAAAACTTACCAACTTTAAATTTACATTGTTAATAAAATAAATTTATGAATACATAACAGAAGACAACTAAAAGTTTTATTTTTTACGCTGAAATCGACCACAAAAACTGGTCGTTAAGCAGCCAGAAAGTTATGAAATTAATTATAAGGTTAAACTAAAACGAAAAACCGCCAATAAAAATTACAAAAAAAAGTTACACGAAAAGAAAACAAAGAAAAGGTTAGGTACTATGGCTACAGCTTTTCAAGAAAAAAAAGCTTACAAAATTATCAGATACTAAAGTTTATATATTAAAAATTGTTAAATTTTTCACAAGCATTACATACAAAAAAAAAAAAAAATCATAGCTTCTAAAACTTGTTCCACTCCATTCTAATGGTTCAACCGCAAAAAACAATCGATTTAAGCTGATGGCACATGAGGGAACAACCGCAGACAAAAACTTTAAGTTGGAGTAAACAAAAAAAGTAATGAAGAAAAAAGCGCCAAGTAATAAAATCTTAAAAAAACTTTTGTCATTTTTTTGTGGTGAGTTTTTTTTTCCTAAGGACACATATTGTCCTTAACAGTATTTTTTTGCTCTGTTTGCTTTTTAACAACAAATTTATATAAAAAGGAAAAAAGTGAAATAAGTGGAAAAATAAAATAAAAGTTAGACTTTTGATTTGTTTAAGTACACGAGTATTGAAGTCTGACAATGATTGTGGTTTGTTAAATGCATACAGGTGGAAATAATACCGTAAGATGTTTTCTAGAAAAGTTAGAAAAAATTATTTTCTTTTTATTATTTAAGACTTGTTAAAAGTATTTTTAAGTAATAACATTTTAAGGTTATTTTTGCTGCACGTTAAATATGAATATGGAACTTCAGTTTAGATAAAATTTATTACAGATACTCTAGTACAGTTTGTTATTAATATTAATCATACGCCTAAGATTTATATATATCGAATATTTTCCATATTGTAGCAAAAACTTAAACTTTTCTTAAACAAAATTCTAAAAATTATTAGTATATTTAATATTACAATACGATTCATGAATAACTATATGTATGTGAAAATATTTTTAATTCCTTCTCCTAGAGTTTTTCTTAAACTTTTTCGTATTAACATTTGTCGAAACTTTTTTGTTTCTAAACACTTTATAAATGTACGCAAATTTTCCAGAAAATCCCCTTTAAATGCCTGTATATATATGTATGTTTAAAATTCAAATGTTTTATTTGCATAAAAAAACAATTTACGTAAATAATATTAACTTCCGTATTGTTTTTATTTTTATTTTGTTTCAATGTCTTTGTCCTCTTCTTATAACACATTAGTATACAGACACACACACATATAAAGTATTAAAGTACTAAAATTTTATTTCTTGTATTTACTTCCTTATAAGACTTTTTGTATGTTTCTAGGCTCTATGGCCTGTGTAATATGTATGATGGTGGTAGTAAAACTTTCAACAGTAATAATAACAATATACGTCTAAAGTAAAGTATTTTTTCTAATGGAAGAAATGGAATGATAGGGGCTGTACAACGTTAGGCCATATGTTTAATATCTTTAAACAATCTAGTCATAATCTCGTTCGGTTTTATTTCTATTTCTGTTCTAGTTCTGTTCTAGTTCTGTTCTAGTTCTGTTCTAGTTCTGTTCTAGTTCTGTTCTAGTTCTGTTCTAGTTCTGTTCTAGTTCTGTTCTAGTT
>NW_025812972.1:0-2471 GCF_022045245.1 Lucilia cuprina
GTCTATAGTCTAGTCTATAGTCTAGTCTATAGTCTAGTCTATAATCTAGTCTATAGTCTAGTCTATAGTCTAGTCTATAGTTTAGTCTATAGTCTAGTCTATAGTCTAAGTCTATAGTCTAGTCTATAGTCTAGTCTATAGTCTAGTCTATGGTCTTGTCAATAGTCTAGTCAATAGCCTAGTCTAAAGTCTAGTCTATAGTCTAGTCTATAGTCTAGTCTATAGTCTAGTCTATAGTCTAGCCAATAGTCTAGTCTATAGTCTAGCCAATAGTCTATTTTATAGTCTAGTCTGTAGTCTAGTCTACAGTCTAGCCAATAGTCTAGTCTATAGTCGAGTCTACAGTCTAATCTATAGTCTAGTCTATTGTCTAGTAAATAGTTTAGTCAATAGTACAGTCTAGTCTAAATTCTAGTCTATAGTCTACTCTATAGCCTAGTCTTTAGTATAGTATATAGTCTAGTCTATTGTCTGGTCTATAGTCTAGTAGTGAACACTAAACTTTTCTTAAGGAGAGTTGTTTTACAAAAACTTTTGAATTAAAAAAAAATATTTTTTTAATATTTAACCAAATTGAGCTTTTTAAAAATTCACTAATTATAATTTATTTGGCAAAATATTTTGTTTCTTTGGAAAAAAAATAATTCTAGCTTTTTGCTACAATTCTATTTATTTTGATAAACTTCTACAAGTGTTTTCTATACACCAATGGCTAGTCCGTATATCTTTTTTTGGCAACAGCTAATATTTCATAATCTAAATAAATTTTAAAATATTATCAAAATGGAAACAGAATAATAAATAATATAAAATATACAAAAACAAAATTCAGCCAAATTATTAAAATCATAGACAAAGTGTCTTCTACGAAATGAAAACAAATTTATTGTTGAGACAATGAAAATGAAAAAATAAAACATGTGTTGCTGTTACTGCTGTTGCTAATAGCGCGTTGATGATTATGATAAAGCAACTCATGTTTCCGTAGTAAATTGTGAAAATTATTTTATAGATTTTTAAAATGAATTTTCTATTATGACGTAGATGAAAAGATTTATGGCTGAAAAAAAGTTGTTTGCGCTGAATATTCTTTGAATTTAAGACAAAACACGTTGTTTATTTTGAAGGTATATTTTTCATTGTCATTTGAAAATTTTCGAGATGAAAAACTATATATTATTTTTATGATTATAATATCGTCTAATCTAAATTTTCAAATTAACGACTAAAATGTCAGTTATAATTCTGTTAGAGTTGCTCTTTGATTTTAGTTTAGTAAGGGAAAACTTAAAAGATTTTTGTATTCAGATATAAATAAAATATTTTTAAAAATTCTTTCTAAAAATCTTGACTACAGCTTGTGCATATTTATTTATATCATATTTATGTACAAAATAAAACCAATTGAACAACTAACAAAACAATAATTATTTAAATGTTTGGCTAAATGCCAAAATATACAAAACACCAGATTTTATTTATTTACAACAAAAAATTGTATAAAATTAGCAAAAAAAAAAAAAACTAAACAAAAACTACATAAAATAATAAAAACAAAACATGACTATGAACTATATTCAATTTTCTTAAAAATAACAAAAAAAAAATGTTTTTAAAAACTAATGGGAAGTGCAAAGTATATTTGTGTTTCGTATATATTTTTCAATTTTCATAAACATATGTATAGAAATTTTCTTAGACTGACAGATGAATTGTTTCTTTTTTAAAATTTTGAATCATTAAAATTAATGAATTTTGCGCTCAAACTGAATGGTATTTCCTTTAAGATAATTAACTCAGATTCGTTTATGTTGTTACTCTAAAGCGAAGTTAGATTTTCATAATCTGTCACTTGAATTATCTGTTGTAGTATCGTCTATAAGTTAAGAAAAAATATAGTCAATTATCTAACTAAAATATCAACTATAGTCTTATTATAAAATCTACAATAATCCGACTTTAGTTTTTACTATAGTCTGACAGTATGAAGTTTAGTTTGGTTATATAATCAACTAAAGTCTGACTACTATAGTCTGTCTATAGCATATAGTTCACTCTATAGTAGAGCCTAGTCTATAGTTTAGTCTATAGTCTAGTCTATAGTTTAGTCTACTGTCAAGTCTTTCGTCTAGTCTATTGTTTAGCCTATATTCAAGTCTATAGTCTAGTCTGTAGTCTAGTCCATGGTCTAGTATAGGCTTGTCTATAGTTTAGTCTGTAATGTATTCTATGATTTAATCTATAGTATAATCTTGTTTACAGTCTTATCAATAGTGTAGTCTTAAGTCTGGTCTATAGCCTATAGTCTTTTCTTGTCTATAGACTAGTCTACTGTCACAGTCTATGGTCTAGTCTACTGTCACAGTCTATGGTCTAGTCTATAGTCTAGTCTATAGTCTAGTCTATAGTCTAGTCTATGGTCTAGTCTATAGTCTAGTCTATAGTCTAGTCTATAGTCTAGTCTATAGTCT
>NW_025812973.1:0-1491 GCF_022045245.1 Lucilia cuprina
ATCTATCTATTTATCTATCTATCTATCTATCTATCTATCTATCTATCTATCTATCTATCTATCTATCTATCTATCTATCTATCTATCTATATTTCTATCCATCCATTTATTTATCTATGTTCCGCAGCACTATAGTAAGAAGTACATAGAATGTGTATTTCTTGTCCCTCTCCTTTACAATAAAGAACATCACTTCAATTAATTTTTTTCACTTCAATAAAGTTAACAATTAATTAACAAAACAAATTAAGTATTTCATAATTAAATGACCATTTGTCGCAAGTATCCTACTGTTAACAATTAAGAGTTTTGAAATGAAGATAAATTATTAATTTTTTGCGGTTTTATAGTGTTGTATGAATTGTTTTTAAATATTAAAAAATCTATTGTAAAATGTATAACAAAATTCTTTCGATATAATAAAGATGTTTAATATAAAAACCGCAAATGCACTTGCTATTGAATTAAATTTGTAATTTTTTTTTCATATATTTTTAGTGACATCACATCTGTGTGTATGATTTCAAAATTATTTTATTTAAAGACATTCTATTAAGAATCAAAATAATTTATTCTTATTTGTGTTCAAAAAAATCAGTTATTTATCCACAGTTTCCTATTGTAAAATTACATATAATTTCGTTTGCATAAACTTTACTCACAACCTTCGTAATCATGTCTATTTGTTTAATGTGTTATTTTTCTTAAAATTTTTCTTAATTTTTGGCAAAATTCCTAATTTCTTACGTCTTTTATTCTGTTGCTTTAGTTTATGAACTATAAAGAAAAATTTGTTAGTTAAATTGTATAAATATGTCAATTTTGTTTTTGTTGAATGCGTAAATAACTTAAATTTTAATTGTATTAAATAAATTTAATTACATTTATTTAATATTTAACGTTATCTTTGCACAAAAAAAAACATTTAATTGATTTTAGCAGTTTATTATAGAAAATTATCATTGTTTTATTAAAACAAACCTTAAGCAAATAAAATGGTTAAAATTAAATGAATACAACTCTTTATATATAATAATCTTATTATAATAAATGAAATCATAAAACTAATAAAGACTTGTTTTTGTTAAGAAAATATTAAATATTTGAAAATATACATTTTTGTTTTCAGTACAATAATTTTGAAAAATTACCGCAGTAAAAAGTTCAATAAACTTTTTTTCAGTCAGATAAAAACTATTCAATTTAAAATTTATGTTATAGAAATATAGTGGTGGTCATCCAAATAGTTCATCCTATTAGCACTACATTCTAGAGTAAACACTATAGTCCAGTCTATAGTCTAGTCAATAGTCTAGTCAATAGTCTAGTCAATAGTCTATTCTATAGTCTAGTCTATTGTCTAGTCTATAGTCTAGTCTATACTCTAGCCTATAGTCTAGTCTATATTCTAGTCTATAGTCTAGTCTATAGTCTAGTCTATAGTCTAGTCTATAGTCTAGTCTATAGTCTAGTCTATAGTCTAGTCTATAG
>NW_025812974.1:0-2066 GCF_022045245.1 Lucilia cuprina
ACTAGAACTGAACTAGAACTGAACTAGAACTGAACTAGAACTGAACTAGAACTGAACTAAAACTGAACCAGAACTGAACCAGAACTGAACTAGAACTGAACTAGAACTAAACTAAAACTAAGCTGGAAATAAACTAGAATAAATTAGAATTTCAAATTCTAAATAATGGGCATATAGTATGCCCCACAAATTCCAATACGAAAACTATACCTTAATTAAGAAATGATAACAAAGCCTTAAAATAGGCAATGCATTTTTTTCTTTTCCTCTAGTATACATAAATAATGCAATTTAAGTTATCCATATATATTTTCTAATATACACAATTTTTCTATTTAAATTTTATAAAAACAAATTCTTTCTTTTTAATTTTTTTTTTGTATTTGTCTCAATTGTATTAAATTTTTAGTTTAGCTCTCTCTCTCTCACATACATATTTATAATTTTATTTACTTTATATGCCTATAAGATTATATAAACAATTATACATTATTGTTTTCTAGATATATAAATTAAAAAAATATTTGCTTGTATCGTACAAAAATAAAAATTATAGACACAACTGAATACAAACTAAACTATAGGTAAATAGGCGAAATTTTTTGAAATGGTAAAAGGGCAGATATGCAAATACCTGGCAAAACCCTAAAAGTATGTTTAACTTTTTCTGCTGCATTTAATTGTATATGTATACATATGTATATATAATATGGATGTTTGTGTGTGTGTGGTAATATGATTTTGTGTATGTTTTCATATTATTTGCAATTGTTAATGAAATTTTCTTTACTGGTATTAGGTTTTCAGTAGTTAAAGCATGACATGACATTTTATAAACTTTATATAAGAATCAGTAGAACATATGTATGTAGTTATATATAAACATCTTCTACATCAACATACTGGTGACATAATCCTATTGAGTTTTTATAAAATTCATACTTTTATATGCACATAATTGTTATCGTCTGTCTATGTATTAAATAAAAAGTTAAGATGTGTGAGTTTTTAAAATGCAGTTTTAAATCTGTTAAGAAAACATTTTAAATTTATATTTTTGTCTATATACATACGTACGTTTGTATGTATGTTAATATAGAAAGAGTTTAACTTTTTTGGTAGTTTGGTAAAAATTGCAACATCAAAGTTTAAATATTTTACTTAAATTGGGTATGATTCATTTAAAGTCACAAGAAAAATGCATAAACTTAGAAAAAAAAAAAGAAACAAATACTAGGTATGAGTTTTATGCAATTATTTTTTTGGTATATAATATTATTTATTTTTACATATATATATGTGTATATGCATTCTCTTTATAATTCTGCAGTATTTAAAATATCATTTTTATATATAAATATGAAAATGCATTTGCAAGACCAAAAGTCTTGGAAGGAGTTTGCATTATTTTAATATAATAAATATTGATTTTTTTATATTGTCTCATACCAGATATTATTATTTTTATACTAAATCTAAAAACTATATTTTTTTATTGCAAAACATTTGAGTGTGTACATAAAATAAAATTAAATAACTTTCAAAAATATATAAAAATAAAATAAATTTCCTTGAAGTATGCTATGGCAAATGCATTTAAGAACTAAAATTACAAAAGTTTATTGTCTTTAAAATATTATAAATCTCAAAATTATTATGTAAGAAAAATTACATATTTTGTAAAATAAATATATTTCTTGAAAAAATCTATTGTAAAAAACTTTATTTTTTTAAATTTAAGTAAAAAAAATTCTTAAGTTGAAATCGAAATTTTAGTTCAAAATCTAATCTTTTATTAAAAAATGTTATTTTTACAATTTTTAGTGAAAAAACGAATATATAAGTGATTTGTTAAAAATCATATGTTTAGCTAAAATTTTTATAAATAGTGAAAGGATAACGTGGAACTGAACTAGAACTGAAATAAAACTGAACTAGAACTAAACTAGAACTGAATCAGAACTGAATTAGAACTGAATTAGAACTGAATTAGAACTGAATTAGAACTGAATTAGAACTGAATTAGAACTGAATTAGAACTGAACTAGAACTGAACTAGAACTGAA
>NW_025812975.1:0-2285 GCF_022045245.1 Lucilia cuprina
GAACTGAACTAGAACTGAACTAGAACTGAACTAGAACTGAACTAGAACTGAACTAGAACTGAACTAGAACTGAACTAGAACTGAAATAGAACTGAACTAGAACAGAACCAGAACTGAACTAGAACTAAACTAGAACTGAACTAGAATAGAACTACAACTGAACTAGAATCAAGCTATAACTGAACTAGAACTGGACTACAACTGAACTACAATTGAACTACAACTGAACTACTACTGAACTACAACTGAACTACAACTGAACTACAACTGATGTACAACTGAACTACAACTGAACTAGAACTGAACTACAACTGAATTACAATTGAACTACAACTGATATACAACTGAACTACAACAGAACTAGAACTGAAATGCAACTGAACTACAACTGAAGTACAACTGAACTTCAACTGAACTAGAACTGAACTTTAACTGAACTTTTACTTTAACTGAACTTAAACTGCACTAGAATTGAACTAATACTGAACTTGAACTAATCTCAGGTCTGTACAACTTAACTACAACTGTACTACAACTGAACCACAACTGAACTACAATTGAAGTACAACTTACCTATTACTGAACTACAACAGAACTTTGCAAAGTTTCCAAATTAAGTTCCTCAGAAACCATTAGGAAAATCCAAATTGTTAATATGTTTCCTCTTGTTAAGACCTTCACTGTTTCTTTTACAATCTCATTGCCCGTAATGTAAATGTGTTTTAATTATTTGTTTTTTTTTTAACAACGGAAATTTCAAACAGTTTGATTTAAACACGAGTATTAATTTGATTTCTGAATTAATTTCAAATTTGTTTAAATCAAACTAAATCACTAGACCATTAAGTAAAATCCAACTAGACTTAAATAAAATTAATTTAATTAAAGAAAAAAAAACAACCAAAATAATAAACATAAATTAATGGCAAAAACACAAAAAAAAGAAACTAACAATTAAAATGCTTGATAAATTTTTTTGGAAATAAAAAAATTTAATTCAAATTTCTATTTTTCTAAAACAAGCATTGTAAAATGATAAAAAAAAGAAACAGAAAACAAAATTCTTTAATAAAAAGCAAAAGTTATTAGTGGCAAAAAACAAAAATCATGACATTTAGAGTTTTGTGTAAAATTATTCAAACACGAGCCGGTATTTTGTTTAATGTCATTTTAAAATTACAAACCGAAAAGAAAGACAGACAGACAGACGGACGGACGGACTGATAGAAAGACGGATAGAGAAATAGAAAAATCTAATGGCAATATAGACAACAACTCCCCCCTTTTAACAGGCCCCTTTAAAAAAAAAAATATAAACATGATACCAGAACCACTTTCTTTCTGTCTTTCTTTCTTATATTTGGCTTAAATGCTCAAGAGTTTGAAACATCTTTGCATTGTTTTCTGGTTTTGTTGTTGTAGTTTTTGTAAAGTATAAGTAAAAGTTAAAAAACGACTTCTATCTCAAAATTAAAAAAAAGAAACGTTAAAAATGTTAAATAAACATAAATTTATTAACTATTTAAAAATACATTAGAAGTTAAATACCCGCCATGAAAATATATACATTTTCTTTTATCTGGGAATAAAAAATTCACATTTTTTTAATTATTGTAATTATTTTATTAAGAATTATTTATACTTATGTTTCGCTTAAACATGAACATGTAACATAAACATCTCATAAAACATCAAAATAAATTGAGGAAATATTATTTGAAATTTCAATTTCAAAACTGTTGAGTTTATTTGTCTGCTTTATTATAATCTTTATTGTACATATGATGATTTTAGCTTGAGGATATAAATATTTAATATTTTTACTTTTCAAATAATGCTTAAGTCTGGTTGAAGCCTTTAAGCTCGTTCTATTTTTGATTACTATTAATGGTTGGCACAACAAACAATTAAATAGAAATCACCTGCCACTTTTATGCATTCTTTGTAGTAGTAATTGAAGAATTATATAGATAAAATATAAACATTTGTATAGGGAGCTTAATTTAAGTGCTTTTGTTATTCTGTTTCACTTTTAACGAAAACCAGTATTTAGAAAATACTTTAGGGCAAGACATACTGGTATTTTCACTCTCTCGTGGGAAAAAAGTTAATTTAAAAGGTTTTAGTAATTTATCAATTCATTTCTAGTTTAGTTCTAGTTCTGTTCTAGTTCTGTGCTAGTTCTGTTCTAGTTCTGTTCTAGTTCTGTTCTAGTTCTGTTCTAGTTCTGTTCTAGTTCTGTGCTAGTTCTGTTCTAGTTCTGTTCTAGTTCTGTTCTAGTTCTG
>NW_025812976.1:0-1153 GCF_022045245.1 Lucilia cuprina
GTCTATAGTCTAGTCTATAGTCTAGTCTATAGTCTAGTCTATAGTCTAGTCTATAGTCTAGTCTATAGACTAGTCTTTAGTCTAGTCTATAGTCTAGTCTATAGTCTATATTATAGTATATAGTTTAGTATTTGGTCTAGTCTATAACAGACTCATAGACTAAACTATGTATTTACACAAATACTCCAAGGTTATGTAGCATTTGACATTGCAATGTTACTTGTTTTTTACACAATGTCATAAAATATTATTAAGTGCTAAACAAAAAAAAAAGCAATACAATTACAAATTAGTCTTAATTTCCTTTGCCATTATTAATTGTTAATTTAACAAACCGAAAATTATTATCATCTAGTGTCAAAAACTTTCACTAATTATAATTTGAAAGAACATCTGTTAACAAAATACATATTACAAAAGATAATAATAAAACATAACAAATTACATTTTAACTCAATAATACAAAAACACAAGTTCTGCACGAATAAACAGAGTCAGATATTTTGACACAGAAATACAATCATACACCTTAAAGTAAAATATGTATGTATGTATATAAGTATATATTCATAAACTGTAAATAGGGTATTTCTACAAAAGACAAAAATTTCGAATTCAGATACAATTGCCAAATAGAAATGGAAAAAAATCTTCTTTTTAAAGATTCTTAAATGTTAAAAAATATCTAGAGCTTAAAAATATTTATATGAATGTATATGGGAAAGGTGTCAGACAACACACAATAATAATAACAAAAAAATACCAATTTGTAAGAAATGACAACAAAATACTATTTGTGACCCTTCAAAATAAAAGGAAAAACATTTGTACACAGAAAACGAAAGCAATTTGTTATTAAGGAAATAACAAGAATATGAAATGGCAAAAGAAAGACGTAAATAATATTAAAATAAATTAGGGGAGCTCTATTATTATTGTAACAAAAATACATCAACGCTATTATTATTTTAAGGTTTAAAGTTAATATTGGTTTAATGACTCCCGCTTTAAAAGTTTCCCTGACATACGATTTTTTGTATTTTATTATCTATCTATCTATCTATCTATCTATCTATCTATCTATCTATCTATCTATATATATATATATCTATCTATCTATCTATCTATCTATCTATCTATCTATCTATCTATC
>NW_025812977.1:0-2194 GCF_022045245.1 Lucilia cuprina
ACAGAACTAGAACAGAACTAGAACAGAACTAGAACAGAACTAGAACAGAACTAGAACAGAACTAGAACAGAACTAGAACAGTACTAGAACAGTACTAGAACAGAACTAAAACAGAACTAAAACAGAACTGGAACAGAACTACAACGAAACTAACACAGAACTACGTTCTATATAATCTTTAATTATGAAGGTTAGGTTTTTTAAAACTGCTTTCCTACTACTGCTACTTTTGTATCCTCTACTCAAAGTTACCAAACCCTTGTTATACTATTTGTAAATTTTAAGAATAGTTTTTTATTATTTTTACCTTATTTTCTATGCCACATATTTCATTGTCAAGAATTTCTTTACGACATACAAATAAACATTTATTCTTTCTTTCTTTTGCATTGTCATTATTATATTGTTACAGTTAACAAAAAAAAAAAAGACAACATCATGTGACATATCCGTTTCCCCTTCCTGTGTACGTTACTTACTTCTACTCTATACAGCCTTAATATTTTGTTTATATTTTTACCAACATCTTTTCACAAGTTTTTTTTTTTGACAATTGCAAAAGGAGAATTAAAAACCCTAAAACAGGATTTCAATGAAAATTGTTTACTAATCTTCTCTTATACTGACAGTTTACTTTGATTTTTTTTCTTTAACTATTATTTAAAAGAACAGAAGCATGTACAAATAATTTTTTTTGTAGTTATGTTTGTATTGTTGCATCAATCATGACAATTCATTGCTCAACAATTGCATGTCATACAAGAAATTAAAAAAAGTAGAAAAACTGACAAATAAGGATGATGGAAAGCCGGCAGTAAAGGGGCGGAAACTAAAAAACAAAAATTTTATGCAGAGAAAAAGAAAATAATGATGTCATTGTCATAGTAAACTATAGACGAATGTTTATTTAATTTCTACATACACTTTTGTTAATCTAATAACAATTCAAATGGCATTAGATTTTTTCTTTTTCTTCCCAATTGAGTAAAATTTTAATTGGGGATTACAGGGGTTTTTCTAATGTTATCGTTTGTATTTGGCTTGTTGCTATTCGGTTTTTGGAAATGCAGTCATGTAATTGCCAAAAGATGAATGGATGTAAAAATTTGTAACAAAACAAAAATACAACGGACTTAAGCAAACAATTTGAACACATGACAAATTTTCTAAAATACAAATTGTTGTATAATGTTTATTTGTATTTGAGTGAAAACAAGAATGCAATTTACTATAGTTAGTAGTTATATAAAAAGTGGATTTGGTTTGAGGCATTAAATAGGAAATTAATTAAATGGGATTTGAAAATCATCATAACAAAACATCCGGTTTATAAAAATTATTTCAGATTTAAGAGTAAGTGACAGTTTTGTTTTCGGAAATAAATCAAATTAAAGTGATGTAAAGGTTTTATAAAAGACTTATTAAAAATAAATTATAAAAAAAATCTTAACAATATCAATGCTTTTAAAAATTAGAAGAAATTCTTTTCCACTATCAATAAAACGTACTTCAGACTATACTTCCAGACTACAGCATGAACTATAATCCAGAGAATAGACTTTCTACAGTTTATAATACAGACTGATATATAGAATGCAGACTGAACTGTCAAGACTACAGACTGTTCTACAGACCAGACTACAGACTGTTCTATAGTCCAGATTATAGACTGTTCTATAGTCCAGACTATAGACTGTTCTATAGTCCAGACAATAGACTGTTCTATAGTCCAGACTATATACTGTTCCAGACTATAGAATGTTCTATAGTTCAGACTATAGACTGTTCTATAGTCCAGACTATAGACTGTTCTATAGTCCAGACTATGGACTGTTCCATAGTCCAGACTAAAGACTGTTCTATAGTCCAGACAAAAGACTATTCTATAGTCCAGAATATAGACTGTTATATAGTCCACACTATATACGGTTCTATAGGCCAAACTATATGCTGTTCTATGGTCCAGACTATAGATTATTCTATTGTCCAGAATATAGACAATTCTATAGTCCAGACTATAGACTATTCTATAGTCCAAACTACAGACTATTCTACAGTCCAGACTATAGACTATTTTACAGTCCAGACTAGAACAGAACTCGAACAGAACTAGAACAGAACTAGAACAGAACTAGAACAGAACTAGAACAGAACTAGAACAGAACTAGAACAGAACTAGAACAGAACTAGAACA
>NW_025812978.1:0-2111 GCF_022045245.1 Lucilia cuprina
GTTCAGTTCTAGTTCAGTTCTAGTTCAGTTCTAGTTCAGTTCTAGTTCAGTTCTAGTTCAGTTCTAGTTCAGTTCTAGTTCAGTTCTAGTTCAGTTCTGGTTCTGTTTAGTCCAAAGTCTAGTATATTCTTAGTATGGTCTATAATCTAGTCCATAGTCTAGCCTACAGTCTAATCCATAGTTTAGCCTGTTGTCTACTTTATAATGTGGTCTATAGGCTGGTGAATAGTCTGGTCTGTGCTAGTTTTCCAATTTTACAGTTATTTCCAGAGTTTTTACTTCTTTTATATTTGAAATATGAAGCATTTAAAGCTGTAAATAATAAAAAAGTGGAAATCATGCTGTTTATATATGACCACGTATGTAGGTCATCAGAATTAACAAAAAAAGTGAACAACAAAAAAATTCTTGGAATGGCAAAAAATGAAAAACTTAATAGAAAAGGAAATAGAAAACTGAAACTAGTGCGCTCTAACAACTACTAATTGCACAGACAGTTTGACAATTTTTCCCATTTAAAGTGAAGACAACTTGAACATTTTTAAAAAAAATAAACGATTAGTTTTTTTTTGCGAATATTCTCTGACATGGGTGGCAAACTGTAGGTGGTTGAGTATTTAAGCGAGTAGTTGTGTCACTTTAAATTTCAAACTAAATACGAGAGAAAGCTAGAAAAGATGACATCACTTTTTTGTTTCTGTTTTTTTGAAACAAAATCTTGATTTGTTAAATATTTTGCCAGCATTGCTTTTTAAAACTCTTTTTCTCCGTTTTATGTCTAGTTTTTGTGTTGAATAAAATACTGTAAATATTTGTTGTCGACTTGTTTAAGACTTTTAAATTTATTTATTGTTTGCGGTCGAAAAAACGATACATTCTCTCATGGCAGTTTTGTTTCTGAAAGGATTATTTAGTATTTTTCCACCCAAAAAAAAAAACTAACAGAGACACACAAACACAAAATTTACAAACAGAATATCAAGATTTAACAATAAACTCACACTGAGATGAAAACATTACACAAGCTTTTAAAGGCTGACATAGACAAACACATATAAATTTTTATATATTGCCAAAGGAAAGGCTTTAAAAAGAGCGAATATATCAAGAGTGAGAGAATTTAAAATGAAAACAAAAAAAGATCAGGTCTCTGGCACTAAAAGCGATAAAAAAGCATATATGTAAATATGTTGTTATTGTTATTATTTTGCTCAGATACTGTAAACATCCAGAAAAAAAGTGCCAACACCTACACTGAAAAAAAGATTTATGAGGGGATTACACAATCTATACAAATTATAAACAAATGAAAAAAATAATATCTGTATCGGTATATAAACTATCTATACCTTTATGACTATATATAGGTATACATACATATGTATGTGTGTACATGTGCAATTTTATTTATTTTAAATATAAATAATATCAACACAAATAAATTTTGATTTAACATAATTGAGATTAAAACACTTTTAAGTAAAATTTTTCCAAAAGATCAACTTTTCATATTATGCAAAACGTTACAGATTATACCAGAAGTCTACAAATCAGAATCGAAGCAATATAAACCATAATAATAAGCAGAATATAAACAAACATATTGTGCATACTACAGACTAGATTTAATGGGTTATTAACCCAGACTATATATTATTAGCGACTATGAACTAGACTTTAATAAAGATACTATTATATTATACATGAGTCTAAAGACAAGACTATACACTATAGAGTAGGCTATGGACTAGAATATAGACTAGACTTCAGATTAAACTATACACTAAACTAGATTAGCCTAAAAAGACTAGACCAGTCTAGAACTAGACTAGACCAAACTAGAACTAGACTAGACCAAACTAGAACTAGACTAGACCAGACTCGAACTAGACTATAGAGTATACTAGATTATAAACGTGACTATAGACCAGACAATAGAAAAAACTATAGACTAAACTATATACTATACTGTAGACGAGACTATATACTAAACCATAGACTACAGACTAGACTATAGACTAGACTATAGACTAGACTATAGACTAGACTATAGACTAGACTATAGACTAGACAATAGACTAGACTATAGACTAGACAATAGACTAGACTAT
>NW_025812979.1:0-2403 GCF_022045245.1 Lucilia cuprina
ATAGTCTAGTCTATAGTCTAGTCTATAGTCTAGTCTATAGTCTAGTCTATAGTCTAGTCTATAGTCTATTCTATAGTCTAGCCTATAGTCTAGTCTATAGTCTAGTCTGTAGTCTAGTCTATAGTCTAGTCTATAGTCTAGTCTATAGTCTAGTCTGTAGTGTGGTCTATGGTCTAGTCTAGTCTATAGTCTAGTGTATAGTCTTGCCAATGTCTAGTCAATAGTCTAGTTTTTAGTCTCTTTTATAGTCGGTTTTCTGCAGTATAGTCTAGTGTGTAATCTTGTCTATAGTTTAGTTATGTTTAGTAGTCTATGGTTAAGTCTTTAGTATCTCCTTTACAGTATATTCTTAAGTGTAGTCTATGGGTCTAGTCTATAGTCCGCTAGTCTTGTTGTTTAGTTTTTCCCCTTCACTGTTCCATTATTTCACTTCACTTTCTTCTCCAATTAATGTCAGTTGATTTTTGTTCTTTTAAAAGTTCACGCCATGTAATGATTGTAAATAAATTTAACATAAATTGTTAAACAAAAATATGAAACCGATAGAGAACAACGCTACTTTCAATTAATGTACATTTAATTGAGTTTTAAATGGACAATTTCTCTCTGACTCTTTTTGCCCCTTGATTAAGAAAAATAAATAAATCATGCAAAATAACAATTGTTTAATAATTGAAGATAATATTTTAAAAATAAAATAACAAAAATACTTATTATTTAAAAATAATAACAATTTATATAAACAACAATATGTTTATTTAAAAAATAATAATAATAAAAATTAAAACATATTCGTAGCTTAACGAAAAATAATATTTATTTAAAAACTTTGTTTTGTTTAGCATTCAAGTGGAAAAACGTTGTTGTTATTGTATTGATTTCATACTTAATTAACTCTCGACATTTAAACAACAATAATAAAATTTATGTAATTTTTGTTTAAAATAATTATAGGGAGGGAAAGTTGATTAAGGGTTAATTTAGAAGGTTGAGGTGGGTAATTAAAGGGTTAATTGCAGTTACAAAATTATAGTTGGGATTATTTAAAATAAATTAAAAAAGATAAAGTTGTTAGAGACAAGTGAATCAGAGAAAAGATAATATCTCAATTAGTTTTTAGAAATTTTCACTTTAAATTCTTTCAAATCTAAAAATCTATTGCCTATCTTAAGGCATTAATAATAAACAATCCTTGTTGTATATTTATAGTTGCAAATAATAATATTTTCTTGAATTTCTTTTTGACAACAAATAAACAACTCACTCAATGAAAATTGTTTACAGAAAAAAATGTAACAACAACAACAACAACAACAATTAAAAGTATGGAAACCTTACAGACAGGGTTACCAGCTAAAATATAGCAACAACTAAAAAATATGATTATTTATTTACATATTTAAGCGAAATAACAATAAGTTTTATAAACAATACTCACACATACACACATATATCAAACTAACACCTCTATATAGCAGATAGCTAACAAAATCTGAAGGATTCAAAAGGATTCTTGTATATTTTTGTGAAAACAATAAAAAACATTTCATTGTTATTGTTATTGTTATTATTTTCATTTAGCATATGTTAAGGAGAACCAAAAAAAAAAAACAACAACAACTTGTCTACTTACAACTATATAAGAGAAAGAGAAAGTACTTGTTCTTTCTAGTAACCTCAGTTCAGAAAAACAAATAAAAACAACCATATGGTTGTTTTTGTTGTTGCTTTTCCGTATAGGTTAAGCTTGAAAGATATTTTCTTTTGTATTAATGCCAGGCAGCGTATGTTTGTATGTATGTGTATTTAAAAGGTAATGTTTTAATAATCTTTACAGCATTCTCCTCCTCCTGTATCTTCTCCACAACCACCTACCATATTTGTTTAATTACATTTCTTTCTACAACTTTCCTCTTTTCCTTGCAATGTGTATTGTCTCGCAGTACTTTCATTTCCTTTACAATTGTTATTGTTTATGTGTGTGTGTGTGTATGTAAAAGGTTTTGTTTTTCTCTCATATGATAAGATTTTGAAATATTTACATGCTCTTTGAAATTTATACGTATGTATATGTATATTTACATATTTACACATAGACCTTCAATTTAAATAAAAAATGAACGTATGAGTGCTATACATCTTTATAAACAGGGCTGCCAGATTAATGTTCGTTTAACTATATACTTTGAATATATACTCGACTATAGTCCAGACAAATGACTAGACTATAGACTAGACTATAAAGCAGACAATAGGCTAGACTATAGCTAACACTATAGTCTACACTATAGACTTGACTATAGACTAGACAATAGACTAGACTATAGACTAGACTATAGACTAGACAATAGACTAGACTATAGACTAGACTATAGACTAGACTATAGACTAGACTATAGACTA
>NW_025812980.1:0-1723 GCF_022045245.1 Lucilia cuprina
TCTATCTATCTATCTATCTATCTATCTATCTATCTATCTATCTATCTATCTATCTATCTCTGTATCTATCTATCTATCTATCTATCTATCTATCTATCTATCTATCTAGCTATCTAGCTATCTAGCTAGCTATCTACCTATCTATCTATCTATCTATCTATCTATCTATATTCTATTCATCGTTATTGTTATTTGTTTAAATTTCCTTTTTGAGTTCACTTTCTTTAAAACACGAAGTGATTCAGTTTTTAAAAGGTTACAAACCTTATACCAAACTTAACAAGCCCCTAAAACTGTCGACTATGTAGATAACAAAACATAATCTCGCGTGCCTTCAAAATATTTCAAGCAAAAAGTACTTTTATTTCCTACAAATCGTTATAGTACTTTTTGTAAAACTACACATTTAACATCTCTGATGTAATAGGAATTTTACAGTACAAAACCAACAACACAACACAGTACGTTTCTAAATAAAATTATAATATTTTACATTGATTATATAAAACTTACCCATTTAAACATAGGCGACCAAAAGAATACAGTTTTGGGACCTTAAATATTAAAAAAAAAATCATAATAAATAATCAGGAAATTTTCACTATTCATTTCACAAACTTACCAGCTGGATGATTCCATAAAGGACGTAATTTAGCAGGCACATGTTTGTCAACGGCACCTATTAAACCATTGTAAATTTTCGAAGGTAAACCTACTTTAGCTGGACCAGCTGGTGGTGGAGGAGCTGAAGGAGGTACTGCCGTAGAAGCCATTTGTAAAGTTGTCTTTTTATATTTGTTTAGTCAAATTTAAGGAAAAATCTTTTGATATGTGGTACCACCAACCCAAACTAACTCGCTAGCAGTTGTTGTTTATTGTTGAAATTACGCTGCGAATATGATAAAATATTCAGAAATTATAATTTTCTAACTAAATAAGAGAGTAATATTAACTAAATTAAGAGAGACCAGCTAAACATGTGAGAGTATTTTTGTCATGTTTGTAAAAAAGCTTTCTCTCACCTTGGCCTTGACCACACAACAAAACCGTACAATTTTTTTTTAATTTGCTACACTACACACAGAAATAAAACACGAAAAGATTTTAACAGACAGACACTTCCGTATTTCAAGATTCTTGCGGAAATTTGTAAATTAAAAAAAAACACACACACAAGACACAAATGCGTAAAATTTTACACAATTCTAAAAATAAAACTCATTAAGTAAAATGCATAACATCTGCTAATAATGTAAACATTCGTGTTTTTTATCAACAACAACTGTTAGAATGTTTACTTTACTTTATAACGGTTCACGTGTAAAAACCACTTTTTATTTAAATGACACTTGAACTTGTTATCATTAGCAAGCACACTTACTTGACTCGTTAAACGTCAACTATAAACTGAGAACATTATGAAGTTTTTTAATAAAAAAAATCAAAGCTTTTATTATAGCTTTAGTAGTTCATTAGTTTGTTTGGAATTTTTTTTACTTTGCATAAATATTTATAAAATAGATAAGCTTTTTATGGAGGCTTTAGAACAGAGCATTAGGGGATAAAAGGGAAAATTAATTTATCAAAAATGTTACAGTACTAAGTATTAGGTAGGTAGACGGATAGATAGATAGATAGATAGATAGATAGATAGATAGATAGATAGATAGATAGATAGATAGATAGATAGATAGATAGATAGATAGATAGATAGATAGATAGA
>NW_025812981.1:0-1546 GCF_022045245.1 Lucilia cuprina
TCTAGTTCAGTTCTAGTTCAGGTCTAGTTCAGTTCTAGTTCAGTTCTAGTTCAGTTCTAGTTCAGTTCTAGTTCAGTTCTAGTTCAGTTCTAGTTCAGTTCTGGTTCATTTCTAGTTTAAACATACATAATTTCCATTGCTAGTATTTTATAAATTTAATTTAAAATACTTTTTATAGATTGTTTTGAAATATTCAATATGAACAAAAACAACAACAACTACTTAAAAATCAAAATACATATCATTACCAAACCAACCACATTGCTCTTCTGCCTTATATTCATTTCACAAAATAATTATGAATTTAAATATGCCATTTCCCCTCACTAATTAATAAACAACATAGCACAATAAACAATTATTTCACTCATCAATCAAACTTCACCAAATATAACAATCCCAAATGAAACAAAAATTTTACAAATTATAACAAAATAGTGATATGTATGTAGTAGCTAAAATGTATGTAGGTAGTACGTATAAACATTTTTAACATTAAAACAAAACAACATAAAATTTTTAGTTACAAATCCCTTAAAAACATTCAGAACCAACATAGAAAACTAATGGAGAAAATAAACACACACACACTAAAACAACTACGATTCGTGACATATTTGTAATTTTGTTTTGTGGTAGCGCCTGAATCTATGCAATCATTTGAATTTAGCAAACATATGCAACAGAAGGGGTGGCTAGGGTATTTATAATACATACTCTGAGAGTTCAAAAATACATTTAAATTTCCTAAAATGTAACTGTTACATATACCTTAACATAATTGAAGTACTCTTTTATATATACACATACTTATACATATACGTTTATAGCCTAATGCAATTTATAAGAGCCAAAGTATCATAAATAAGTGCAAAGCCTAAAAACAACCACACAGAACACCCACATTATAACAATAACCTGTAGTTCGAGGAACCTTTTTCAAATTACTGTTTTTCTATCGACATTTTTACAAAGTTCCTAGTACTACTAACCTAGTTATGAGTCACTGTAAACTTGAACTTTGTTTGGAAAAAAATGAAAAATTTTATGAAATAAATGGTATATCTTGGACACCATTAAAACTGCTTGGTGATTATATACTTATTAGCATGGCCTTGGTTTGTTTAGCAACAGTTAGTGTTATAATAAATATAATTATATGAATACAAGTGTATGGCAAAACAGTATATTTTGTTTTTCTTTACTAAAGTGAGGTTGTGCAGATAAAAAATTACATTCAAATACCGCACACATACAAAGAGTTGTAAATAATGCAACGTATAGGTACACTGTGGTTAAAATTATTGCAGTTTAATGTAAAATTACTTAAATGTAGACTAAAAATGGAACATAGTCTAAACTATATCTTTACCATAGACTAGACTACAGAACAGGCGATAGACCAGACTAGACAATAGACTAGACTATAGACTAGAAAATAGACTAGACTATAGACTAGACTATAGACTAGACTATAGACTAGACTGTAGACTAGACTATAGACTAGACTATAGACTAGACTATAGATTAGACTATAGACTAGACT
>NW_025812982.1:0-1439 GCF_022045245.1 Lucilia cuprina
TTCTAGTTCAGTTCTAGTTCAGTTCTAGTTCAGTTCTAGTTCAGTTCTAGTTCAGTTTTAGTTCAGTTCTAGTTCAGTTTTAGTTCAGTTCTAGTTCAGTTCCAGTTCTAGTTCAGTTCTATTTCAGTTCTAGTTCAGTTCTGATTCAGTTCAAGTTCAGTTCTAGTTCAATTCTGGTTCAGTTCTATTTCAGTTCCAGTTCAGCGCAGTTCTAGTTCATTTTTAGTTCAGTTCTTGTTTAGTTCTAGTTTAAAGTACAAAAATAACATCATTGGGCAAACATCTGAAACAATAAAGATATAAGGGACGACATATCGGACTTTTGTTTAACTATTTCACTAATCACTCCCACAGTTTGGTTTTTAATGGATGTTATAATTCGGTGTTACATTATTTTCTTTTCATACGTTTTGTTTTAAAAAAACTATATATTCATATAGTAAAGTATATAAAGCAACAATATATTGGTGAAAAAAAATATAAAAACAAAAAACTCCCAACATTCCCATGTTATTATTCATCAAACGTACGTATGTACATAGTAAGTACGTTTTCGATTTGTGGTACTTCCACGTGCATTTGTCGGAAAAGTTGTATTTTATATATATTTATATATATTTACTTTTTAAAATATTTTGGTATATATTTAACTTTTTTCAGTTATTTTTCTGCTTATTTACAAACATTATTTAATGTCGTTGAATGTAAAATATGCATTTTTTATATGGTGTAGTAGTACTGCTGTTACAACCAACATACAATACAATATGTAAGTACATATCGTATTGGCAGTTGTATTTATTGTAATAGTCACTCACTGAATGCAAGTACAACAAGAGTATTTTGAATTATTTATTTGTATGTGAATAGACAGGGGAGTGATAGACAAATGACACAGAGTTCAAGTTGCATGTTAACGACAAATACGTGATGTGCTTAGCTCGAGCTGCTTCTGTTGTACTTACTCGTAATGTGTTTTCAATAATGAGAGTAGTACACTCAAATACAAATACAATTTTCATTCACATGTACAACAAACATTCCTCACATACATAGGTACACATGTATCCAAAAATGAACATACAAACATGGACTTATCCATCGAATGCTTTCCATTCTACACTATGATTAAAAACTACTTACATACATATGTTCATGATGCATTCATTCATTTATTCATTCATACAGTCATGTAAGTTCAATTGTTAGTTGCTAGTCATATGTACGAGGGCATTGCGAAGAGTCGTTAAAAAATTATAGTTTAGGTCTAGTTCAGTTCAAGTTTAGTTTTAGTTCAGTACTAGCTCATTTCTAGCTCAGTTCTAGTTCAATGCTAGTTCAGTTCTAGTTCATTTCTAGTTCAGTTCTAGTTCAGTTCTAGTTCAGTTCTAGTTCAGTTCTAGTTCAGTTCTAGTTCAGTTCTAGTTCAGTTCTAGTTC
>NW_025812983.1:0-1292 GCF_022045245.1 Lucilia cuprina
ATAGATAGATAGATAGATAGATAGATAGATAGATAGATAGATAGATAGATAGATAGATAGATAGATAGATAGATAGATAGATAGATAGATAGATAGATAGATAGCTTACAAATACGAACTTAACACGACCGCAAGCTAATATGGAATTAAAGCGGTAGTAAAATGACAAAGCTATAATGTATGTAAGCACTTCAATATGTGTCCATCTAGTTATTTGTAAGTCATTACTATACTTCTTAAAGATTTTGCACACGGTATGTAGTAATAATTTATTGCTGTGTACTTAATAACAAATGAAATATAAATAAGTACATATAAATAATATGTCTCTTTCATTTATAGTGTATAGTTAATTTAATTAATGTACTAACAAGTCAATTACTACAACTATTCCTTTTTAATATAAACAAAAATATTCACAAAAGTTTTATTTTTATTATTTTCGGTAATTTTCTTTTACATGTCGAGCATGATTAATTAACTACAAAAATAGGTTTCATCTACTTTTTATTTGACTGAAAAAAAAAAACACTTTTCTAATTCAACCAAACTTCACTTAAACATTGCAGTACTTAGTGTAAGTTTAAAAACATAAACATGGTTTTATCATTGATAAAAAAAATCTTGCAAACCAATTGAAAAAGAAAGTGTTTTTTTTCTTTCTCATTCATTACAACAACTTTTATTATTTCTTTTATTATTTATTGTTGTTGTTTTTGTATATATAGTATGTATGCCACCTTTGTGTTGTAGTAAAATAAAAAAAAGAAACAACACTTCAATATAATTAATAGTATATTTTTCAACGTCTTTCTTTTTACCTCTCTTTATTATACTCTATACAAAACCTACCAATAGACTCTTGTTAAATTCAAAACTTAACTACAATTTTCGAAATAATTTTTGTGGTCATTAACTTTGTGTCTTTTTACGCTATTTATTAGTATTTGGGATTTTTTGTTTATTTATATATTTTGGGGTTTTGTTTTTAAAAGAAATGAAAAAAGTTTTTGGTTTTTTAAGTTTCAACAATTATAAAACATTTATTTATCGGTTTGTAACGGTCAATGGAGAAGGGTATTTAGCAGGTATGAATATTTGATAATTGAAATGGTATTGAAAGTAATCTATTTTTAAGTTTGTTTGGGTATACGTAGTTTAAAAATAGATTTTTTAATGGAAATATAGATAGATAGATAGATAGATAGATAGATAGATATAAAGATAGATAGATAGATAGATAGATAGATAGATAGATAGATAGATAGATAGATAGATAGATAGATAGATAG
>NW_025812984.1:0-1208 GCF_022045245.1 Lucilia cuprina
AGAACTGAACTAGAACTGAACTAGAACTGAACAAGAACTGAACTAGAACTGAACTAGAACTGAACTAGAACTAAACTAGAACTGAACTAGAACTGAACTAGAACTGAAACTGAACTAGAATTGAACTAGAATTGAACTAGAACTGAACTAAAACTTAACTAAAACTAATCACGTATTAAGATAAAAATCTCCACTCTTAAACGAATGGTTTCTTTTAAATCCTGCATCTGCTGATTGTATGCATAAAAAATTGTTTCTAAAAAATTATTTAAATTGTAAGAAAAAATATGACAACCCTGTTATAAAATCTCGACGCACTAAATTGTAGTCTGCGTTTCTCGTATGTACATAGGCACGTTGTTGGCGGCATAAAAGTCAAAGCACGTTTGTGATTTTATTTCAGGTGCAGATTTTTTGAGGGGATTTTATTTAACTTTTTCGTTCCTCTGTTTTGAATGAACATAATAAATTTGCATAAAATTTATAGTGATTTTTTGATGTAAAAAGTCAAACGAGCGGTAGATTTAAAGTGATTCATACTGCGCTTTTTTTACTTGATGTTCCCTCTTTACAAACTACTCGTTCGTGATGTTCTTTGTGTGATTTCTTCTCAACTATGAGTGATTTACATACAGACGTCCGTCATAAAATAAATAATAAATAAAGAGTGAATGAATGAAAAAGGCAAAATCCAAAGTTATTGCTTCGATACACATAAATTCATAATTTTTTTTTTCGATTCATTCATCTTACCAACTCCGCTAAAACAATTTTGAATTTACTATACAATTGCGAATAGATAAATAAATGGGAATTATATAATATCGTTTGTATATAGATTTTTGATTTTCTATTTTATGAAATCATCAATAAGCAATATAAATAAAAGAACCATGTGTCAAGTGATGTAGCATGCATAAAAGTGGCATCGTATTTTTGGGAATAGTTGTAAAAAACAAACATTATAGAAATTCATTCTTTGGTAGTATTTTCTTTGCTGATTTACTGCTCAGTTTCCTTAATGCAAAGTTATTTAAATCGAAAGTTTTTGAAAAAAAAAAAAACACTTTAATAGAGGGAAATTACTTTTAGTTCATTCATTCCAGTTCTAGTTCAGTTCTGGTTCAGTTCTAGTTCAGTTCTAGTTCAGTTCTAGTTCAGTTCTAGTTCAGTTCTAGTTCAGTTCTAGTTCAGTTCTAGTTCAGTTC
>NW_025812985.1:0-2002 GCF_022045245.1 Lucilia cuprina
TCTAGTCTATAGTCTAGTCTATAGTCTAGTCTATAGTCTAGTCTATAGTCTAGTCCATAGTCTAGTCTATAGTCTAGTCTATAGTCTATTCTATAGTCTAGTCTATAGACTAGTCTATAGTCTAGTCTATAGTCTTGTCTATAGTCTAGTTTATAGTCTAGTCAATAGTCTAGTCTATAGTCTAGTTATAGTCCATGTATTGTTTCTCTTATGGAGAATAATCTCGAGGAGAGTGAAGCCATTAGTCTTAATTTCTATTCTGTTATATGCCTTTTTATCATTTTCAATAAAATTTAAATTGAAAAAAATTCTTTTAAAAATTCTTTACATTCATTAATGACTAATTACAATTAATTATTTGTAACGAGAAGGGTTTAATGGGTTTTTGGTTGTTGTTGTTGTTGTTTCCTTTTTTCTTTCTTTCACTTAAATAATAGCGGCAAATAAACAATGTTGAGATTTTCTTTTCAGATGTTTTAATCAACAATCAACAGAAATGAAAACATCACCAAAAACATCTTCATGCCGAATTCCTTAACCATCAACAGAAGCAATAACTTTAGCCACCATTAACATTACCACTAACAGCCGTTACATTTACATTATCATTTTCATTTCCTGTTTTGTTTTAAAATGCACGGGCGGCTGTGTAAAAATGAATAATGAATAAGAAAAAAAGTTAAAATAAAATCAATCGTAAGTAAACAATTTATTTATTGTTTCTTTTGTTGTAACACTTTTGCTAATTAACACGAAAATTTTATTGAAATTTATGTACTGTTGGTGTGGGTGGGTTTGTTGGGTGATCTAAGGAAACGGATATAGAGTAGTTAAAAGTTGCTTTTATTATTATTTTGAAATATTAAACAATTTTATTTAAAATGAAACGAAATTAAAAGCAAAATTCAATATTTATGAATTATACGTAACGAGATGAGTTAACTTTTATTTAGGCGAAATTCACAGGATGCAGTGGTTTTCACAGCGTATTTATATTCAGTAAAATAATGATGGATAATTACCAAAATACACACGTGTAATAAATGTTGCTAAAAATTTTCACATAAATTTACATGTTTTTGGCATTTGAAATCAAAACTCAACGGACAAAATTATTTTCATTTTTTTCCTTTAGAATAATTTTACCTCCTGCAAAGGCTTTTGCAAATTCCAAGGGCTTTTTTAAATTGCAAAATCGTTGCTCTTCCTCATTTACTTTTTAAGGACCATTGCTGAGTTGTACAGTAATTGTGAAATTTTTAAAATTGTAATGAATTCGCTTCTTTCATTATTGTCAAGTCATCAATATTTAAAAACAAACTTTTAGATGAATTATAACAAAAACACATGAAAGGACATATTGTTATAAACAAAGTACATATCATGCAAATTAAATCAAATACTCAGTTGTGAAAAAAGGAGCAAGTGAGATAAGTAGTACTGCATACATACATCGAAACACACTTCACTTTAACGTTTACTGTTTTATTTCGAAGCCTATTGTTAGGCATATTGTCATCAAAGTGGATGATTGTTAAAAAATTCATTTGTACAATTGGTTGTTTTAATATCATTTGGATTATCCTTACAATATTCTACAATAACTGATGATGAATTGAATTTAAATTGTTTATCTTCGATTACTTATACAAATGAAATTTTTTCTGTTTATTGAGGATTTTATTACTGTTTCTAAGGATTTTATTATAAGGATATGGATTTGATTACAGTATTTTTTATTGCTATTTTATGAAATCAAATCTAAAGATTTTCGAATAAAGTTAATTGTATGTTATTAACAATCAAAGTAAATAAGCATGTGTTAGTGAATAAATTTAAAATGAATAGACCAGAAGTAGAACTAGAACAGAACTGGAACAGAACTAGAACAGATCTAGAACAATACCAGAATAGAACTAGAACAGAACTAGAACAGAACTAGAACAGAACTAGAACAGAACTAGAACAGAACTAGAACTGAACTAGAACAGAACTAGAACAG
>NW_025812986.1:0-1847 GCF_022045245.1 Lucilia cuprina
TTCTAGTTCAGTTCTAGTTCAGTTCTAGTTCAGTTCTAGTTCAGTTCTAGTTCAGTTCTAGTTCAGTTCTAGTTCAGTTCTAGTTCAGTACTAGTTCAGTACTAGTTCTGTTCTAGTTCTGTTCTAGTTCAGTCTAGTGTTTTCAACTTTCTCAAGCTGATTAAAGTTCTTGAAAGGACTAAGTTTGTTTTACTCTACAAAATATCTTCATTTGCAGATTGTAGTAGCAGCTCTATAAATATCTATAAATGATAAATGTTTATAAAAAAACAATAAACTTAAATTTGTTGCTTATTTTTCTATTATATTGCTATTTTTCCCCATAGCACAACATAATAAAAATTTATTATGCCGAAACCATGTTGTTGTCAAAAAAAAACTGCAAAATATTGACACAAATTTTGCAATGTTATTTTAGAAACAAATATAAGATTCCTTCAAATAGGAAAAATAAAAAAAATATTCTCACACTTTTTTCAGAAACAATTTTCCCAATACCAAAATATGTATATTGATTGTTGTTTGTATAGTTATCATAAGTACGAATAGAATATAAATTTCGCAAGTTTTTGCCTTTAGATTTTATTTATATATTTTTTTTGCGCTACCATCATCAAAATTGAATTATTTTTTTTCTTGGCCTACGTCATGTTAAACAATAAAAAATAAGATGGATTTTATGACTATTATTGAGGAAAACAAAAGATTCATGGTTTGGCGTAAATTGGGCGAGAGAAAAAACTCTATATTGAATGTTATATTTTGATGGAAGGTTGACAGAGGCTAAGTGGACCACTTTAGAGCTGTTTGTCAAATTTTGCTTAAAAAAAGGAGCTAATACAATAAATTGAGAAAAAAAATTTAGCAAGTGGTTTTTTAAGTGAAAAGTCCTCTAGGGAAATGAGATTTGATATATATAAAATTGCGGTAAAAGTTTTTAAATTGTGTTCAGAGATTTACACTTTAATCGATTTTCGAATTTATATTGAAAAAAAGCAAATAGTTAGTTGGATTAAATCTTCCTTAGATACAGGACTAAGGGTTAAAAATATAATAAAATATGTCTTCGAGTAGACAGTACAATATTGCACTTCCTTTGACAAAAAAACCTTTACAACCACAAAAAGCAAACTGTGCTCCCTTTTTGATTTCGCTGAACCAAATTTAAATTTTTACTTATCATAGCGTACATAACCGATAAAAAAAGACACTGACTATTGTTATGTGCTGTCTATGGCAATTTTATTATTGTTGCTGGTTTTCATAGATACAACAACCGAAAACTACAACAATATCAACTGAATCAACAACAATTGAAACAATTTATTATTTTCTTTTTAAAAGAACTAAACAAATACACATACATATATGTTGCTGTATGTATTTATATGTATTTTAGCGAACAAAGAAAAAAATATACTTGATGCTGTTTGGTTATTTTAAAGGCAAAAAAAAAGTAAATGGTTTTAAATGTTTTTTGATTTGAAATTTATTTGAGGGTAAATAGAGGGAAATTGACAAGAAGAAAAAATTAAAATCAAAATTGAAATGCATTTCGTTGTTTAACTAAATAATAAAATTTTAAAAAATTGTTAAAATCAATTAATTGAAATGTTAAAAATCATTTACACAAAAAACTGCGGGCGCCATTTTAATAAATTTTGAAATTTGAGGCAAAACAAAAAGTTTATTTTGGGAAATATATTATGAATTAATCCGCAGCCAAATCGGCAGAACTAGAACAGAACTAGAACAGAACTAAAACAGAACTAGAACAGAACTAAAACAGAATTAGAACAGAACTAGAACAGAACTAGAACAGAACTAGAACAGAACTAGAACAGAAC
>NW_025812987.1:0-1386 GCF_022045245.1 Lucilia cuprina
GTTAGTTAGTTAGTTAGTTAGTTAGTTAGTTAGTTAGTTAGTTAGTTAGTTAGTTAGTTAGTTAGTTAGTTAGTTAGTTTGTTTGTTAGTTAGTTAGTTAGTTAGTAAAAATTTGATTTAAATTGGACTTATGCACAGTCATTAGTATTTCCTTATTAAAACTATAATCAATTGTAATTTCAATATCAATTAAGGATTTAAGTCATTATTCTCTTTGTAATTTAATCATATTATATATTTGCTCATTTTAATTGTTCGTTTCCTCCCACATACACAAACACGTATTGTTTGCTTTGTTACAATTTATCATAACAGTATTTAATCCTTTTTGTTGTATTTCATTAAAATGATAAAATAAATACAGACAAAAACATTTTTGTGTTGTGATAAACGACAATAAGATTATGGTTTTAAAACGCCAGACAAACTACATAGATACACACACAACCATATAGTTAATCTTCATAATATTTATGATAAATGACTAAAATCATTAGATATTTATAGTAAATTTAAAGCAACTAAAAACCACATTTATAAGAAACATCCTTAAAACTTTTACTTGAACCCACATACACTTACACAATTTAGTTTCTGTCGGGAGCAACAACATAACCTCAAGGAATATTTTGGCATCAGAAAACTGTAGAAGAATAAACAAGTTATTTTTCTAGTCTAGCATAAAAAAGCTTAAAAGAAAATAAATATACTTAAACAAAAGAACTACACATGTAAATACATATTTAGCTGATGTTATAGCAAGCATAAGCATGCACAATAATTTTTCATAGAAAATTTTAAGTAGCTTTATAAAGCCACTTATAAGTCTAAACTACTTAGATGAAAAACATATAGAACAGACATAAACTCATAAATAAATACTCCAAAAAAGCAAATACAAACAAATACAAATACACATACTTATTTACCTACAAAATTTAACATATGGCTAATAAACCCATACATACAAACATATATTTATATAAATAATTTATCATATTTAAGAAAAACAACATTATATTTTCACACCCAAAGAAGTGAAAGCAGGAAAATAACAGCAACACGGACTAAAATGTATTAAAATGTTAAAAACAAAAGCATACTCTAAGGCTGCTATTAAAAAGGGAGATATTCTTTATAAGATTTAATACGAAATCTTCCATGTCATAAGTTATCTCATTTGATTAATAGAGAAAAGCTGATTTATTTTGTCTCTTTTAAAAGCATTTAAATGACAAATTGACATGCAAACCAAACAAACTTATTTAGTTGTAGTAAAGTTCTAGTTTAGTTCTAGTTCAGTTCTAGTTCAGTTCTAGTTCAGTTCTAGTTCAGTTCTAGTTCTAGTTCAGTTCTAGTTCAGTTCTAGTTCAGTTCTAGTTCAGT
>NW_025812988.1:0-1758 GCF_022045245.1 Lucilia cuprina
TAGACTATAGACTAGACTATAGACTAGACTATAGACTAGACTATAGACTAGACTATAGACTAGACTATAGACTAGACTATAGACTAGACTATAGATTAGACTATAGAGAGGACTACAGACAAGACTATAGGCTAGCTTAAATAATATACTATAGATTACTCTATAGACTAAACTATAGACTAGATTATAGACTCAACTATAGACTAGATTATAGATTAGACTATAGACTAGAGTAGAGACTAGACTATAGACTTAACTCTTAACTAGACTGTAGACTATAGATTAGATTATACTATACTGAACTATAGACAAGTCTACAATCTTTACAAAATGCTACAATAAAACCCTACATATATTCTTAACAAATTGTGCTTTTAAAACCTACGAGGTAAATCGAATTTTTTGTCATATTGTCAGCTTTTTGTTATTTTTGCTATCATTGTTTGTCTTTTATTGAATGAGAATTCGTTTTGAATGTGAGCATTGAATATGACATACAAATTATATGGAAAATATATTGAAGGTAAAAACGCTAAATATATTTTGTAGTAACAACAATATAAGCATAAAATTGGCAACAAATCTTTGATTAAGAACGATGGAAAAATGCCAATTATAGAAATACGTGAACAAGCACTTACATTTTTTGCAAAAAAAAATAAGTAATGATTACACAGATATTATAAATAGTAATAACAATAATATTAAAACAATATTTTTTTCAAGAGTTAAATATGCTATCTGATACCAATTGATAGTCCTATTAAACTAAGATTTTTGTTCTTAAGCCAAAATGCATAGGAAATACTACCTGTTACATGTAAAATAAGAAAATTTATTTTAAAATATACTTGTAAGAAATTTTCTTATAATGTTGCACATATACACCATTTCCAAATACTAAAGTAAATCAAAAAATATATATACCGCTATTTCAACTCTTTTATATTATAAATCATTGCAGAAAATATAAGTTTTCATTGGTCATAAACATTTTCAAAATCGCTCAACAAATACTTTAGTTATGGACACATTTGTAATACTATCTCTAGAATAATATTAATCATACGTACTGTATGTACTGAATCGTTTATTATTAGTCTTTACAGCAACACTGGCATGGTAAAGTCGTCTTTAACAGATTTTAAAACTTGCTTATAGATGATTTAATTTTTAATAGTATTACACCAGAAATAGCATAAACTTTACATTCTTTACCTATAGAATATGTAAACATATACATCAGGTGTTTCGTATATTAAATTTATTTTCCTAAAGTCTAGCAATTTTATAAGAACTTATATGTCGTACCAATAATAAAATGTTAACGAACATAAATTCCATTTAATAGTATTTCTACAAACTGTTGGCACATTTGGCGCCAACGAATTTAATTTGTTTTCAATTACAACGTTTTTAATTATGACTCAAGCTAAAAAGCCATTATATTGAACAATAAAGATCTTAAATTAACTAATGAGTCATTAAAAACTTTATCAAGTTTATTTTAAAGAAAATAAAAATTTTACTTGTTTCTTAAAATGTTTTAAAGGTGTCATTTTTGTTATGCTAGACGTATGATTAATATTAAATAATATTATCTTTAAGCTTGTTGATAACTACTTAGTTAGTTTAAAGTGAGGATGTATATAGTCTATGGTCTAGTCTGTAGTCTAGTCTATAGTCTAGTCTATAGTCTAGTCTATAGTCTAGTCTATAGTCTAGTCTATAGTCTAGTCTATAGTCTAGTCTATAGTC
>NW_025812989.1:0-2321 GCF_022045245.1 Lucilia cuprina
AAGGATATGCTACAAAATATTAAAGATTTAATATTGTACTTTTAAATTCATATAAGAGTTGCAAATGTTTTGAACACTTGAATTTCGACTTATTTTGTTAAAGCCATTATTTTTATCTTTTAAAGTTAATGAAGAAAAAAAATTTTTTTTTTAGCATAAACAAGAACTGAATTTAATAAAAAATGAAATTAAAAAGCCGCTTAAGGAGTTTTGATTTAATAAATTTAAATTTAGTTTAAATGCTCTTTTAGTTGCAAATGTTTTGACAACCACTGTATATCGAATGAATTAAAGAAAATGTACAATAATGACTCTAATTATGTATACTTAGTTTATTAAGCCGATGTACTTAAAGATGTGCAAAGATTTAATTTAGCATATGAAGTTCAAAACGTCGACAATACCAAATTATTAAATGATTTACATAATTTACTAAAAATGTTGATAACAAATGGTTACAAGTCAAAGTATGGGGACTAGGTGAAATAATGGACCGATTTGTGTTTGTTTGTATGTTTATATGTTTGAACGTTATAGACTACTAAACGGCTGAAGCGATTTATCCATAGTGTATTCCTGTGTGCCTGTAATAGGTAGTAGGCTACATTTTATTTTTAAATTTCAAGTGGGCGAGAAGCCACGCCCACATTAATAAAATATAAAATTCGTATATTTGAGATAATATAACAGTTAGAGTCCTCAAACTTTGTCGGAGGCATTTTAGTGTCAATATGATTATAGTTGTGTAGGGAATAAAAAGTGGGCGGACTAGCGTTAGGGGGCTTGGAACCTCCCATATAAATTAAATACAAAGATTCGTTTAACTTCGAACCTATTACAGTTAGAATCCTAAAATTGCATGAATAACATTTTGGGTAATACACTGGCGGACTACCCATGATGGGAGCGGCACCTCCCATCCTGAAATAATATAACAGTTAGCAAGTTAGTGTCAATATGATTATTTGGGATAAAAAGTGGGCGGACTAGGCTTAGGGGGCGCGGCACCTCCCATATAATTTAAATACAAAAATTCGTTAATCTTGGAAACTATTAGAGTTAGAATCTTAAAATTTTGCACGATTAACTTCCCATGAGGGGAGCGAAACCTCCCATATTAACTAAATACAAAAATTCGTTTGAGATGATATAACATTTAGAGTCCACAAATTCTGTCGGGACCACTTTAGTGTCAATACGAATGTTTAGGATAAGATGTTGGAGGACTAGCGTTAGGGGGCGTGGCACCTTCCATAAAAATAAAATACAAACATTTGTTTATCTTGGAAAATAATACAGTTAGAATATTAAAATTTTGCACGAATAACTTTAACATCAATTTAATCATTTTGGGTAATAAATTGGCGTACTACCCATGAGGGGAACGGCACCATCCATATTAATTAAATACAAAAATTCGTTTATCTTAAAATAATATAAGTGTTAGAGTCAGCAAATTTTGTAGAAGCCACTTTAGTGTCAATATAATTATTTAGGATGCAAAGTGGTCGGACTAACGTTAGGGGGCGTGGGACGTCCCTCATAATTTAAATACAAAAATTCGTTTATCTTGGAAACTGTTACAGTTAGAATGTTAAACTTTTGCACGAATAATTTTAACTTTCATGTAAACATTTTGGGTATTAAATTGGTGGACTACTATAAATAAAATAGACAAATTCGTATATGGAAAATCTATTAGAGCTAGAATCTTTAAATATTGTTTGAAGAATTTTGACATTCACCAGAATATTTAGAGTATAACGAGCGAACTTTTAATGGGGACTTGACATCTCCCATATGAATAATATACAAAATATTGTGTATCTAGGAAAACATAGAATTATAATTTATATTATAAACTATACTATAAATATTCATTTGAATATTTTGGAGAAAAAAACGGACTTTCATCTTGGTAGCTTGAAGCCTTACATGAATTAAATAGTCAAAATTGTATATCTAAGAAACTATTAGAGCAAGAATCTTCAAATTGTATATGAATAACTTTGACATTCATGTGAGCATTTAGAAAATAACGGGCGGACTCTTAATGGGGCCTTCGCACCACATATATGAATTAAATAAAAAATTTTGTATATCTTGAAAACTGTTAGATAATTAAAATTTTTCATAGATAGTTAGAAATTGGCGCACTTGCATAATTTTCTTGGCATTTATGGTTATTATGGGTATTAGCTAGTATTATATATTTATTATACCCACCATCAAAAAAGATGGGGGTATATTGTTTTTGTCATTCCGTTTGTAACACATTGAAATATTCGTCTAAGACCCATAAAAGTATATATATTCTGGGT
>NW_025812990.1:0-1371 GCF_022045245.1 Lucilia cuprina
ACTAGAACTGAACTAGAACTGAACTAGAACTGAACTAGAACTGAACTAGAACTGAACTAGAACTGAACTAGAACTGAACTAGAACTGAACTAGAACTGAAATAAACTATAACTAATGTTAAAGAAATTGACAACTTTTTCTGCACTGCAAATGAGAACCCTCCTATATATGAGATAAAAACTTACATTCACAAACATGTGTTCATATCGTATATGTGTGATTTTGTATATTTGTATGTGCAAGTATGTTTTTAGAAAACTGTTACAAAATGTCATAATTTAGTTTATTAACTTTTCCAAAATTGCTATTCAATGAAGCACACACAAATTATGGTCTATGTAGAGTAGACTTTTTTAATTTTTTTTCTTTTTTCGAAAAACTTTTTTAAACCAGTCAGCCAGTCATCTAAATTTATTTATAGTTTTATACGAAAAAAAAGGGAAAAAGCTGTTTTAATATATGGGTTTGTGGATGAGTGCATGTAATAGAATGGTTGGTTGCCTGTTACGAGGTTTTAGTTTCCGTTTACTAATGATTTTTTAATGAAAATTGTGATTTAAATTTGAGATTACAATAAAAAAGGTGAAGTTAAAAAAATAAAATATTTTTTTAATAACAGACAATTTTTAAAAAGTTAATATGCCAAAAAATAAAACAGGTTTTAATAGGTTTCACTTACAGAATAAATGTGTTTCTAAAGTAAAAAATAGTCCAAACTTAATATTGCTTTTAAAAGATTAAAATTAAAAAACAAAAACAATATTTTTATTGTTTATTTCACAAAATCTAAAATCCACTTTAATCTCTATGGAAAAGGTAATGAATATTTATTTTTAAGATACCAAAAGTCTCAAAACACAAAGTATTTAAAACAATTTTAACATAAAGAAAAGATATCAAAAATATTTCAAACTTGCTATTTAAGCATATTCCATTATGTGTTTTTGTTTGTTACTTTAAAGACATTTTCCTTTAAAGTAATAGACAATGTCAACAAAAACACTTTTCATATACAAGCAGACTTATTCACACATACACATAGTCATACTTTAATGACATTTTATAACAACACTCGAAAAACTTTCTGATATTTTTGTCATATAATTTTTTTACCATTTTTTTTGTTTTGCTCTGTAAAACCCAGGTGTGTCGAAAAAATGTCCACAAAAAAGTTTATAGTTTATGTTTGTCTAAAGTGAAAAACTATTTAAAACAACTACCGTGACACTTTAAATACCCTAAAAGTAAAGGATAACTTTACAAAATTAGAACATAACTAGAACAGAACTAGAACAGAACTAGAACAGAACTAGAACAGAACTAGAACAGAACTAGAACAGAACTAGAACAGAACTAGAACAGAACTAGAAC
>NW_025812991.1:0-1822 GCF_022045245.1 Lucilia cuprina
CGTTAAAGTCATTTTCTGAAGGGGACCTTATATGGGGGGTAGGGTCAATTATGGACCGATCCACATAAAATTTCATAGAAATGTTTTGGCTAGTAAGAAACTTACTTAAGTCAAATTTCATCGCTATACTTGTATTTTTAAGCGAGTAATGAGCGTTAAAGTCATTTTCTGAAGGGGACCTTATATGGGGGATAGGGTCAATTATAGACCGATATACGTAAAAATTAGTTGAGAGATATTGGCTTACATGAAACTTATGTGTGTCGAATTTTATCGCTATATGATAGTATGGTATTGAGCAGTGCCATTGATTATTACCGCAGCATCGAATCTGCCCGTTAGTGTTTTCAATGTTTTAGATTCTTTACAATAATTCTTTGCCCAGTGGAATAAAGCAGTCGCATCTAAAATCCGATCTTGAAGAGAGCACTGGAGGCTATACTTCGCTGCATTTCTTTTGAGGTTTGCTCCAATACCATCACATGCTCCTTTACCATGAGCAGTAGGATGAAAATGCCATCTTTTTCATGAGCTGTAAGATTTGCGAAGCTACTTTTGTTTTTAAAATGTTGAGAGCTCCGTCCGAAACGTAGTATACCTTTTCTGCTGTAAATTTTGATTTTAGATAATTTAGTATTATCTTATGGTACTCATAAACTGCAACGGTGTCATGTTTTAAATCGTCAGATATGATTGTCATACTTTGTGTTCCAGGTTTTCTTCTTTCATGTAGTAAATAACTACTGTGAATATAGTTGCTTGGTCGTTATTGAAGTGGAATGCTTGTATGGAATCCTAAAGAACGTATTTATAGTTCTCTGCGAAATCAAATGAAATGACGAATTCACCAGACTTCAAATGTGTTTTCAAGTCCTTGAAGAATAACCACTGCTCTTTGACTAAAAAGTTATGGGTTCTCAAATTTAGCAATCCTCTACACAGTTCTTCCACAAAATCATCCACATTTAAAATTATTGTTTTCAGTGTGCATCTTTCAGTCTGAAGCCAAGATTCAAATTTTAACTCCTCAATACATTCTCGATCAAAAGAGTTGATTAAATTTTCTTTGATGTATGTGGTTTCCGGGCAATTCGAAGTGGAAAGAAGAATCGCGGTAATGGTGTAAATCTTCTGATGAATCATCTTTTATGTAATTTATGGTAAATACAAACACATACTGTGTGAGTTCCGCTGCTTCCTGCCAAAACGCAATGTTTTGGCCTCAGTTGTGTAAATTTTTTGACATGCTCGTATTCAGATTGAGGTTACAGAGAACCATTCTCTTCTGCATTTGAACTTTCTTGCCATCGATTCGTATAGACATCCAGTCTTTCATCCCTGGCATCAGGCGACTCATATCATCTCGCTGAGTTATTAGAGATTTATTATTGCCCTCCAAAGTTTTCCCTTCTTTTTGTTTGGGAGTGTGAGAATCCCATGCTCAGCAACCAATTGTTTAGCAATTCTTGCTTTTGGTTGAGACGTCCAAACTCAGTCATTGTTTTTGCAGAACTCCATGTTCTTGGAGCAAGCGTGAGAAGTTGAATTCTTTCAGCTTCGCTCTGCATATTGCACCCCTCCAGTGGCTATTATCAGTCAGTTGTTGTGATTTTTATTTTTAAGGTTTTAGAAACACTTACACACAAATATGAAAAAAATCAATTTAAAAACATTTGTCTTGAGTTACAAAACATTTATTTTGATAGATATCTCACTCGCATCCCACTAAGCGACCATATAGGTCGCTTAGGAAAAGACTTAAGCTTTCTTAAAAAAAAAAAATAATAAAAAAAAACAATTTTAAAAAAACTCAAAAATGTTT
>NW_025812992.1:0-1214 GCF_022045245.1 Lucilia cuprina
ACTAAATAACTAAATAACTAAATAACTAAATAACTAAATAACTAAATAACTAAATAACTAAATAACTAAATAACTAAATAACTAAATAACTAAATAACTAAATAACTGCAAAAAAAACTAAATTTATATCGTTTTCATATAAAATATCCTAAAATATATTTTAAAATTACATTAAAAAGCTATGAAAAAAATTAAAACTAAATTTTAAACAGCATTGAACTAAATTTGCTGTAAACCAACTAAGTAAAAGTTTTAACCTAATTTTAATAATTATATAGCAACCCTTTCTGTAATATTTGCAATTCAATTCACTTTCACCATAATTTTCTACAATTCACATATAAATATATAAAACATTAATAATAACTTCGCATTAATGGCACAAAGGGAATAATGTTTTATCATTTATTTAACATTAAGGGTAAATATAATTTATTATATATAATAACAGTTATAGAAATATAAAACTAAATTGTTATTAGATGAATGGACAAACGATAGAAAAATTACATTGACACCATTTTGTTAAACATTTAAAAATAAAAAAACTTTAAAAATTTGTTACAATTTGTATAAAATGTAAGCCCCAATATGTGTAATCCTTTTTCTTATAACTAGTATGACCCTGGCCATCATTTTTATCTGTTCTAAACTTGTGTCAGTAAAAATGTGTTTGTTGTTTTTTTTAACATTTTACAAATTCTTTTGTTTGTTTAAATAATGTTTGTCAAACGTTAAAAGTGCATACCTTTTGGCCATGTTTTACATTTAAGTTGTATAAATATTTAGTTGAAAAGAAAAAAAAAATGGAAATATAAAGAAATGTCAACGTAACTTTGTCAATGTAACTTTTGCTATTTTATCGTTTTGTTTTTGTCTTTTTGATTTCATATTTTTTCTTCAAATATTGCTGATAGCAATTTTTTTGTTTGCACCAACAACATTGCCCAGCAGTTTATAGACTAGTCTAGTCTATATTCTAGTCTACAGTTAAGTCTATGGTCTAGCATATAGTCTAGTTTATAGTCTAGTCTAAAGTCTAGTCCAAAGTCTAGTCTATAGTCTAGTCTAAAGTCTAGTCCAAAGTCTAGTCTATAGTATAGTCTATATTTAGTCTATAGTCTAGTCTATAGTCTAGTCTATAGTCTAGTCTATAGTCTAGTCTATAGTCTAGTCTATAGTCTAGTCTATAGTCTAGTCTATAGTCTAGTCTA
>NW_025812993.1:0-2677 GCF_022045245.1 Lucilia cuprina
CTAGAACTGAACTAGAACTGAACTAGAACTGAACTAGAACTGAACTAGAACTGAACTAGAACTGAACTAGAACTGAACTACAACTGAACTAGAACTGAACTAGAACTGGAAAAATTGTTTAAGCGAATTTTAAGAAAAAATTTAAATAGTCCTATAAATGGATAAAATTTTTTACAGTTTTGACTTTCGCTAAAAATAAATTATTTTTATCCTTTAAAAATACCCAAGTAACGTATTAGTTTCACTAAGTATAACCCATTAAATTTACAAAACAAGTAAACTGATTATTTACAACATTTAATTTCATAAATAATTAAAATTTTTCCTTATTTTTTGCTCAATATTAAAACACAAAGTGTGTTAACAATGTTGCACATAAACAGGAAAAACCATTATTTACAAGAGTACATGCATGTGTGTGTGTATGGTAAATATAAATATAAACTCTCATCAGGTGATTTGTTTAGTGTAGAAGGAGTGATACCCACAAATAGTACTTAAATGTAAACAAAGGTAAATGAACTAAATAAATTTGAATGATGGGTAATAAATGAACAAAGAGTTAAATACAGAAGTATAGAGTGATAGATACAGAAGTGGGTGAGGGAGAGAAGAGAAAAAAAAAGAACTTAAGTAACTGTTGTTGTTTTAAGTAACAAACAGTATTTGACATAAACAAATACAATGTTCTTTCACACAGCAAAACATGTTATAGAGAAGTGATGTATGTTTTGTGTTTTACTAAATGACATTTTTCTTGTAGCATATTTTTAGGAGCAGAACCTTTTTAATAGTTTATTTTTCCCTACTGTTAAGTGTCAACTCTATAGAGTAACAACATTTACAACATCAGCACTGTTTTTATTCTCTTTGTTATAAAATAACTAAATGTCTGTGTTGTGTGTAAAAAGAAGTGTGAGTTTTAAAATAAATGTTTTTCTCTTTTATAAAAATGTTTTAAAACTGTCATTTTAAAAGTGAATTTATTGTTTTGTCATTTTAGTTTATAACATCAAAAGTTATTTCTCTCTATCTTTGTATATGTAAAACAAACAGACATTTACTTCAAACTAAATGAGTTTTTGTGTAAAACATTTATTGATGGGCTTATTGCTCATGTGCTGACATTAACCAAGTGGGATTTTATTTTGAAAAAAAAAAAAAACATTTTTAACTCAACTGCTACACCATGGTTTTTTGAAATCTTTGAATATGTAAACGAATGGAAAAGAATTTATTGGTGATATTGGGTTTTAAAGTTTTACGGCCTACTTTTAGGCTCAACATAAATATTTTAGTTTATTGGCATACGTTTATTATTGTATAGCCTTAATAGCTCATGTCAGAAGCTAATAAAGCTTTTAACAGCCTACCTTTAGGCTTTTTCATAAAAGTTTATTGTTTATTTAATAGGCTGTAGCCAGTAGTGGGTTTTTTTGTTCAAGTAAATTGTGCTGTTTTTAGGCATATTGTTAATATACGAAAGCATATAGGCATTCATACATATTAATTCATATTTAAGTCTTTGTACATAACTTTCAATGATTAAATTAGAACATTTAAAAAGGTTAATTTTTTATTATTACACATTTTTGCTTGAAAATGTACTAAAATTTGCATTAAATTTCAAATAATGTTAAATAAAAAAGGTGACGTATGTTTGATATTAATTGTGAGTAAGTTTTATAAAAAATCCATAATTGGAAGATGTTAGCTATATTCTTTAAACGTTTCCTTTTATTGCATTTAAATCGAAAAATTATTAAATTTCGTTGAAAATGGTAATTTATTTGAAGCAAATCTGAGGCGTATAATTAATATATAATTCAACAAGAAAAATTTTTTACTGAAAAAATATCACAATTTTAAGGTTTTATATAGAAATTTCTTAATTCATAATTCTTTACCCAAAATTATAACGTTCTTGCAATTATTCCTTAAACTTATCAAATATTTAATTAAATTTATGAAATTTTAAAATTTTTGTTCAAGACTTATGAGTAATATGACTTACAATGTAGAATAAGATATATCCCTATAATTTCTAAATAAAATGTTTTAGTTCTGCTCTAGTTCTATTCTAGTTCTGTTCTAGTTCTGTTCTAGTTCTGTTCTAGTTCTGTTCTAGTTCTGTTCTAGTTCTGTTCTAGTTCTGTTCTAGTTCTGTTCTAGTTCTGTTCTAGTTCTGTTCTAGTTCTGTTCTAGTTCTGTTCTAGTTCTGTTCTAGTTCTGTTCTAGTTCTGTTCTAGTTCTGTTCTAGTTCTGTTCTAGTTCTGTTCTAGTTCTGTTCTAGTTCTGTTCTAGTTCTGTTCTAGTCCTGTTCTAGTTCACAGAAAAAATATCACAATTTTAAGGTTTTATATAGAAATTTCTTAATTCATAATTCTTTACCCAGAATTATAACGTTCTTGCAATTATTCCTTAAACTTATCAAATATTTAATTAAATTTATGAAATTTTAAAATTTTTGTTTAAGACGTATGAGTAATATGACTTACAATGTAGAAAAAGATATATCCCTATAATTTCTAAATAAAATGTTATTTTCTGCTCTAGTTCTGTTCTAGTCCTGTTCCAGTTCTGTCCTAGTTCTGTTCTAGTTCTGTTCTAGTTCTGTTCTAGTTCTGTTCTAGTTCTGTTCTAGTTCTGTTCTAGTTCTGTTCTAGTTCTGTTCTAG
>NW_025812994.1:0-2183 GCF_022045245.1 Lucilia cuprina
ACAGTTTTCATATAGAAAAGTGTCTTGTCAAGACAGTTTTCATATAGAAAAGTGTCTTGTCAAGACAATTTTCATATAGAAAAGTGTCTTGTCAAGACAGTTTTCATACAGAAAAGTGTCTTGTTAAGACAGTTTTCATATAGAAAAGTGTCTTGCCAAGACAGTTTTCATAAAGAAAAGTGTCTTGCCAAGACAGTTTTCATAAAGAAAAGTGTCTTGTCAAGACAGTTTTCATATAGAAAAGTGTCTTGCTAAGACAGTTTTCATATAGAAAATTGTCTTGCTAAGACAGTTTTCATATAGAAAAGTGTGTAGTCAAGACAGTTTTCATATAGAAAAATGTCTTGTCAAGACAGTTTTCATATAGAAAAATGTCTTGTCAAGACAGTTTTCATATAGAAAATTGTCTTGACAAGGCAGTTTTTATATAGGAAAAGTATTTGCCAGTTTTCTTAGAAAGAGTCTTGAAAGTAATATTTTTGTTACTAAAATTTACTTTTGTCACTCACTGTCCTTTTGTTTTATTATTTCATATTTATTTTTATATGTACAACAACATCCCCAAAAGTTTTCTTTAACCTTGACTTGTTAGTGTTTGAGTTTTCTACTGTTCTATCTGTTCATTAGCGTTGAAAACTTTTAATGATTAAAAATACGTATTACTTGTACTATCACATACATACATACATACATACATACATACATACATACATACATACGTACATATATTTGTATGTATAAGCTTTTTATTAGATAAAACATTTTTGCCATAATTTGCAATTTTTGTGCGAAAATTATAACATCTATAGAGTTTCATAACATTTCCATAGAAACTAATACGGAAACTTAGAAAAAGAAAAAAAAAACATTTTTTTTTATAAATCTACTTAGATTTTAATAGTTGAACATGGAATGGAAAATTCTTGTTAGATAAGAAAAAAATGTGAAACATCTATAATCTCTCAAAAAACACATAAACATGTCTACATACTTTTAACGATGAACAAAAAAACTTTACTGCTCTCCAACAAGAAAACTTTGAACTTTTTTATAACATTGAGTACGAGAGTATTAATACTGTAATCAACATTCATGTAATTAATCATTGATGAGATAACTTTTCAAAAAATAAAAATTAAATAAGATTATTTTTTTCTCTCAATTTTTTTTAATAAAACTGTATGTCCCTAACATTATAATTTACTTAATTTTGTGTAAGAAAAGAAAAAAACTGTTGTGTTTCATTATAATTGCATGATATGAAAGACTGTTTAAAATACTCTAAAGATGATTAAATTGTAATTAGCTACTCGCTGAAAATTCGCAGCACGAAACAGCAACTTAAATTTACTAGTGAGACATGAACAGCAATACAAAAAAGGACAATGTTGCTTATATCGCTATAATATCTTTAGTGGCCTTAAAGAAGAAGAAGAAAAACTACAAGTCGTCTTTATAAAATATCAATGCCTGACATTGCTGTCACCATCTTGTAGTAAAAAAATCAAGAAAAACGTTGATTTGTTTGCGCTAGAATAAAATTTCACTTGTTTGTAAGGATTTTTTTTAATCAACTCTCACGAATTTTTCGCCTTAATATTTTTTTTACTCGCAATTTTTCTTCTTATTTTCAAGTAGAAAAATAAGACGACAAAATTTTTAACAACAACAACTACAAAACAGCCCTTGAATCATCAAGTTTTTCAAGCCTTTTCAAGAAACAGCATAACATTTTGGTTCAGATGTCATGTGTTTATTTGTATGGAAGATAAATTATAAAAGGACTTAAGAGGCAATTTTTTTTTAATTTTATTTACGAAAACTTTTCTTTACGAAAACCATATTTCTTAAGAAGACACTTTTCTATAGGAAAACTGTCTTTCTTAACAACAAAACTTCTCATACGAAAACTGTCTTTCTATACGAACACTTTCTTCCTTAAGAAAATGCTTTTATAAGCCAAATAGTCTTCCTTATAAGGCACTTTTCGAAAACTGTCTTTCTTATGAAACTATCTTCCTCAAGAAGTCTCTCTCGATATTTAAACTGTTATCCTCAAGAAGACACGAAGGCACTTTTCTATACGAAAACTGTCTTCCTTGAGAAGACAATTTTCTATACGAAAACTGTCTTCCTTGAGAAGACAATTTTCTATACGAAAACTGTCTTCCTTGAGAAGACAA